>NW_015386633.1:66966-105498 GCF_001527695.2 Protobothrops mucrosquamatus | reverse complement strand
CCTTACGGCCTCCAGGCAACGGGCCATCACGTCAAGGGCATCGTTGGGGTGGCCTGGGGTGGAAATGTACAGCTGCGTGTCATCAGCGTACTGATGGAAGTCCACCCCAAAGCCACGAATGATCTCCCCCAGCGGCTTCACATAAATATTGAACAGAAGAGGAGAGAGGACCGACCCCTGAGGAACCCCACAAGTTAGGTACCTAGGGGTCGACCTCTGCCATGTGATTGAAGTGTATGCACATAATTCATGTGACTGCAACACTTCTGTATGTTTTCCTCATGTGTTTGCTAAGAACTTTGTTAATTTAATTCATGACATTTGGAAGCTTATACAGAGACTATTTCAATGTGCTCTCCTCCCACTCCAAATGCTGGTCACTCTACCCACTTCCCAAGGTCAAGTAAACCTGTTTGATTCTTGTTTTCCATTTGATCAAAGGAATATTATAGAAGTCCTGAATTTGGTCTTCCATGAGGCTTATATTCTCCTGACTGAACTACAAAAAAAAGGAAAGTAGTTGTGGTTGAGTGTCTGCTGTCTCCTGTAGTCCAAGCACAAATGGCCACAGAAGCATATAGCCGAGTAGCCTGGGGATAATCTTTTTGAGCTCAGCAGGTAACTGACCTCTAAAGTCCTTCTCCATGCAAATTACAATGCCTGCATATGAGATTTTCTCACATGTTCCCAGGGAAAACACAGTTTTCAAACCAGAACACCTTAGATAGGCTTCAGTTTGCCTAGCAGTGGGCTGGTTATGAAAGGAAGGCTCCATTGGGAAGACATGAACTCAATAAATTTAGATTGGGGCATCCTTGACAAGGAGGCTCTGTGGATGAGGCCATAGAGTGGCAGAAAATTCTCAGTTCTGAACAAAAGTGAGATGAATATGGATATTGATATGAATATGGATACGGATGGTGCATCACAAAGTGGAAATTACAAATAAACAAAGATAAGACCAAAGTGAATGGACGGAAATTGCGAGGATGACCTTTTTAAATGTAAAGCACTTCAAAGAATATAGAGAAAGGGAATGGGAGGGTTTCTTAGGCATGACTGCATTGTAAAAGATATAAATTGTATAGTTTGGAAACTGCTCTTTGCGCTCTTGGAACCCAATCCATTTTGGGAAGGGTCCAGGAGACCGTGTTTGCAAACGCCTTTCTTTTCTTTTCTTTTCTTATTATTATTTTTATGTTTTTCTCCAATAAAACTTTGTTTTGTTAATCAGACTTGTCTTCGTATTGTGAGTATCAAAATTTGGGGTTTTTACATCTCACAATCTTGGTGGAGAATGCGGGCAATTAAGAGCCTCTAAGGGCCACTGTTCTCGGTAAAATCCAGGAGCACGCCTGTTGATTTCAACTGCTTGGAGTTATCTGAGATGTAGTTTCCCCTTGCAGGCTCTGAGCCAAACTAAATTGACAACTCTGGTCTACAAAAATCAAAGAATAGGAAAGAGGAAGAAAGTCAACAACTGAGGCCCTGGAACAGGTAACCCAGTGCACTGGCCCAGGTAAGAAACCTTTGCCCCGAAGGAGGGAAACACGCAATTGTACCTGGGTGGTCAGGAGAGTGATTGTGGGAGGTTTCTGCAATAAACGGCTGTGTGAGTGTGATGGGCTGTGTTCTGGGAATACTGGTAAGTCCAGAGCGAGTGCGGACCTGAAAGGTTGAGGTCCCTTACTCCCGAGAGGGGGAAAGCCAGCCTGAAGGGAAGCGAACTGGTGTTAAGAGTTTTGAGTGGCCGTCAAATCGACAACCTCAGGGAACCATAATCATGGAAACTCTCAAGAAGATGGGCTGTTGTTGTAGTTGTTGTTGTAAACCTAAAGAAAAAAGAATAACTGTAAAATTGAGTAACTTCAAACAGGAAAACCCATCTTGCTAGCAGTAGACCCCTTATGTCTGTGGATGGGTTTCCCAGGCCCTGCCCATGTGGAGCCAGGGTAGAAAAGGAAGTTTTAAATTTGATCTCAAGGACTGCTTGGGAAAGAAGGGGAATGAGAGAAATGTGTTTATGTCTCTGTGCGTGAATGAGAAGACCCTTTTCCCAATCACAGTTTTCTGTTCTCTTTTCCTTGTCTTTGTGTATATATGTAAGTCTTTGTGTGTGAGGTAAATATGACTGTTACTAATCTCAAGAGAAAAGAAGATACCAAAGGAAACACCTTCACTCTGTTTGTCTGGCCAACAGACAGAGTGAAGAAAGATGTGTTTGTTTGTTTGTTTGTTTGTTTGTTTCTCTCTCTCTCTGTCTCTGTCTCTCTCTCTCTCTCCTCTTAAGAACAGCCCAAAGTTAGCAGGAACAATAACGTTGGAAGGGACCTTGGAGGTCGTCTGGTCCAACCCCCTGCTCAGGCAGGAAATCCTATACCATTTTCTTGCCTATTAGTTCTGCTCTCTCCCTTTTGAAAATGTTATTCAGAAGTGTGTTAATGCCTTTTCAAATTCTGTCTGCAGGCACAAAACTCCCTTCCCCCTGCTTTTTCTGGCTGTGTTGCTTTAAGAGCGAGCGAGAGAGAGAGAGAGAGAGAGAGAAAGAAGGGGGGGCTGCTCATTTTAACTATTTTTTTTCTCTCTGCTTAGAATTCAGGTTTGAGAAAGGTGGGGTGGCTGTGAAATTTAATGCCCACTTTTGCAGTTTCAGCTTGTAATTTTTTCTTGAAAGAGAAGCCAGTAATTGTTGGACAATTTTTGGGGGGAAATTTTTGAGTTTAAATTGTTTAAATTGTTTAGTTATCAACCAAAAGAAATAACTCTGAATTGTTTTGCTTAGATATGTAAATGTTTTCCCTATTTAATAGAAATTTAATGGAAATTTGTTTCCATCAGAATGGAATTTGATTAAATTGGAATTTGACTAACTTTATATTAAAATCAATACTAGAGTTTGATATAAAAACTATTTCAGTAACTCAGAATATCTTATTAAGCTTGTTTATTTTTTTGTGAAGTTAAAACAAAGAAGTTAAGAAGTTGAGAATAATTTTGGGATTATAAATAGCTATGCTGTTTTGATTAAAGATTTGTATGCAATACTGTTAGGAAAAGAGCTTGTATTAACAAATACAGAGTTTGGTGAGCTATCTTTTGTTGGCTCTTCACTAGGTGATTTGTTTGTAAATACGGACAAAGGAATGGCTTGGAGGAGGTTTTGACCCAGAGGTGGGGGGAAAAGAGGCAGCCAGTGGCATTTATGTCTAAAATTTATATTTGGGGACATCTTTGTAGTTAGCATTTCTTTTTCTTTTTTTTAAACAAGTTTTATTGATTTTTTATTTTTACAACAAGGTGCTTGAGAAACAACGTGGTGACAGGGTAATCAATTATCCCAAAATCATACATATATAACTCAGATTAAATCATTAAAAACTCCCTCTCTATTTTCCTCAAATAATATAATATATTCAAATTAATATATTTTTTCAATAAAAATGCAATCAATCAGAACAGTCAGCAATAACATTTCATCCGTATAATTCCAAATCCTGTTTTTAGCTTTACTATTTACAATTACCATATTCCAATCTGGTTTATATAAACATATTATTAACATTTCAGATGTCCCTCCTTTCCCTTTTTCCTTGACATAATCCTTATCTCTAAAATACACATATTATTTCAACCATAACGTTCTTGTATTTTCTACAAGTATTCTATTTTTTAATCTAGTAACTCATTCATTAATATCATTTCTTCTTTTATCAGAAATCCCTCTTATTTTCCTTCCATTACAAAATAGCTATCCTTCCTAAAAACAAGAATATTACTCCAAAAATACATTTCTAATCTATTTTAAATCTATAATCTATCAATCAATCAATATCTATGTAAAACTCTTTTAACCCACTCAATAAAATTTAAATCTGATCCAAATAATTGTTATATTCACAACACCAATCTTGAACCTTGAGTCAATCCGTGTCTAAAAAGCCTTTTTAACCCATTGCATACAATTTTAGGTCACACTCTTAAATCTTATTCTAGCTTTCTTTTTGTGCCAAGCAGGTTTCCATAACAGAGCCTCTTTATCAACAAATAAATCTCTCTTTATTCCTCGTGAAATCTTTTGAGTCAAGAAAAAACGTCCCCTCCTCTGTTTTAGAAATCTGACTCCTTTGTAGATAATCCCTTGTTGTTTTAAAAATTCAAGTCTCGACATTTGATTCTGCTGAGTAAGACACTCAATATGTCCAATTTTGTGGTTAGTAGTTGGTTATCAACATTGTCATAGTTCTCAATCAGTTGTATTTGCACGTCCATTTCTGTTACTTTTGCAATTGTATATGGTTTAGTTAAAGTCATTTTTTGGTCATCAGGAGTCTCAATAGATTGTATATAGAATGACACAGAATCTTCTTTAGTATTAATTCCTCTTCTATTGTTTTTTGATCTGTAGAATAGTCAAATAAAGTCTGAGGGTCGGTTTGTAAGTTCAAAATAGAGTTTCTGTTTTTTATTTCTGTAGTAATCTCTTTTATTTGAACACATATTTGCTCAGTGGCTTCACAGATTTTTTCCAATACAGTTGAGTTGTGAATAGGGTTTCTCCATTTCCATAATAACTAGAGACAGTCCTGTTATTTTTTAGTGGAGGCTATGTTTAATAACATTTAGCCAGTGTCCACCCCCACAGATTTAACAGCTGTTGAAATTCTTTGTCTTTTTCCTTTTAAGATGATCTGAAGGTCAAAACCAACCTCAGCATCAAACAGAAAAAAAACAGTTGCAATTTTAAATTTCTCCACAGGATGTCCTCAGTAGACTATAAAATCTCTTCCCAGACACCAAAAATGACGTTGACAAAATCAGGAAAAAATAATATTCTTCACATATAAACTAAATCCAGTAATAAAATTCAATAATAAGAATTTTTTCAAGACCCCAAAGTAAATAGAAATAAAAAATAGTCAATTAAAATTAATTTCCATTCCATTTTCAAAGCTTCTCTTCTCACACTGACAAACGCCACTCTCTCAAAGAAGGGAAATAATTTCAAAAATGCTTTTTACAGGAAACAAAAAAGAGAAAAGGGCTAAGAGAGGGGGGGGAAGTCTCACCCGGATCAACCATGGTGGTTCTTTAGATGTTCTTCTGACTTTCGGTTACTGCAGCAAAGTGATCGGCCATTTTACTGGCCGATCTTTTCTCCGTCGGCCCTAACGAGCAATCTCGAACTGTGGAAGGAGCTGCCGCCCTTCCACAGTCGACGAGGGCCTCCTCAACAGTAGTCGCCCCTCCAGGGTGACTTTTCGACCCGATTAAGGGTCTACTGGCAGAGGGAAAGCAGCCGGCGAAGAGAGGAGTCTCTCCGTATGGCTGCACATGCCGCGATCCGGAACTGGAAGTCATAGTTAGCATTTCTTATCAAGTGTGGGCAATTTTAATCAGGAAGTCGAAAGGAGGTACACACTTGTTCATAGCAAAGTAATTGGGGAAAAAAAAGAACGAGAAAAAGAGAGACATAATGAAGATGTGATAGTAGATGGGGAGGAGAAAATGTCAGTGGAGGCTGGATGATTTTCCCTCCCTTAGTCAGCACAAACCTGTGGGCTTACAGCAAGCTCTGAGGTTGTTAATAAGGGGAAAAGGGGAACATATACACTGATTCCAAGTATGCTTATGGAATCTTGAATACTTTTGGAGAAGAGAACAGTAAAAAGATTGATTAATAGTAAAAGGGAACGAGTTGTCTCATGTAAACTTGATAGAAGATGTACTGGTGGAAGAAGAAAAGAAAGAAGTTATGCCAGAGTGACAGAAGGAAAGTGAAGGAATGGATAATAGAAGGAAGAAACAGGAAAGTTGCTTTTAAGTTGGTTTGCACAGACTTGTAAATTGCTTGCATTAAGCAGGGAGACTGCCATGATGACCAGGAATTAGGGTACAGTATTAATTGTGAATACATATAGATGGCTTCTCTCTTTGGTCACTTGTAATCCTGGATACAAGGTCAGGAAAGGACAGCAAGGACAACACCCAATGTCCTAACCCACCCAAGAGTATACGATATCTTTAAGGAACACTCAAATGGAAACATGTTTAGCTACTTCTGCTTTCTCCCTTCTTATCTACAGTGTGCAAGACTTTCTGGGTGCAATCTTTATCTTATGTGTGTCAGCTTTGCTGGATGAGTTGCTTATGTAATTATATAGAATAAATACAAGGATTTCTTGTCATTTGTTGCTCCCCTCATTTAAAGGAGTCTGTCTCTATTCAGCTGAATAAAAACGTAAAACTTAAAAACATTTTCTGGTTTCCTGCGTTTCTTTAACCAGCAAAACCTCAGCACCTGCATATCATTATTGGCGAGCCAGCAAAACCTCAGAACCTGCATATCATTATTGGCGAGCCAGCCAGGAGAGGTGCTTGGTTGGTCCTAGGAAGGCTCAGGAAATGGGAAGGCACCGAGCAAGCTCCAGAATTTCCTGGAGGTGCCCCCCTTCTTAACTCTTCACTATGGTTTTTAACAGGAACCAGTTTTTTCTTCTTTTTGGTTGCCTTTTACTTGATTCTTGCATACTCAAGGAGGGCTGAAGATAAGGTAGGACACACAGATATACGTTACTTTGTTGCACCGGCTTGCCTGGGGGAGTGTGTATGTGTATAAAAGTGTGTTTGTTTCCTTGAATTATTTCCCACCATTAACCAGAGCTGGGCGGAAGGGTTTGTGCCAGCCGCACCTAGCCCCCCCCCTTTTTGGGGGGTTCCTCTTTTTGGGGGGAACCCTCTTTTTGGGTGTTCCCTCTTTTGGGGGGTTTTGGGGGGCTTAGAAAGCAAGGGGTGCTAACCTTGTACTCTCGTGCTCCAACGGGTTGTGAACGGTGTGTGGTTTGTGGTTTGTGGTTGCTCCTTATATATTTCCTGCTGTTGACCAGGCCTAGGCGTGATACTGATCTTAGCTGAAGGTCAGTGGATCTCTTGTGGCCCAACAGGCTGCGTAAGTGGTGTAAGTGACTTGAACACATGGGCTCAGCCCAAGAAGACCAGTTAGAATGAATAAAAAGGAAGGAATATGCCCTCAGCCCTCTTGAGTGTGTCATAAGGAACTTTAGTAAGCTTAAAACCCGTCAGGATATGAAATTGAAACTCTAATTAAGTACAATGCCTTCTGTCACCAAGACATACCCACTGTTTGGCCCACAGTAGGATCCATAACATTGGGAGTTTTTGAAACCATGTGAGATTATGCTTAAAGAGGCATAGATCATGATCAGCATGCTTAATATGCTCTTTTTTGGGGGGGACCTTACACGAGAATAAGCAAGTGCTTCAAGACTGTGGGTTGTGGTGACCCTCTATAGCACCACCTTTTCCTGCTTTAGCTTCTGCTCCACCACCCTATAAGGGGATCTACTCCCTCATGGGGCAAGTATCTATTAGAAGGGGGGAGACTAATAAGGTCCTGGTTCATACCCCCTTCTCTACATCTGATCTTTATGCATGGGAGGACCTATTGGGTTCTTATACTGAAACCCCATGCAAATATCCTGAATTGATTCTGTTCATTTTCAAACTTATGCCACTAACTTGGCAGACCTCCAAGCTATGCTGGATGTCTTTCTAACAACAGAGGAAAGACATCTGGTAGGAAATGCTGATAGAAAAAAAGTTACAATATTTGAGAATACATCATGTCAGTTGTGGGACAAATAACATGAGCAGGCATTTTATTTCCTCTCCGGATACAATTCCTGCAGCTACAGAAAAAGCAGCACATATAGAAAAAGAGAATGTGCATTTCTTTAATGTAGAACAAAGGAATGGTGAGTAACTCAGACTTGGGAGAAAAAGTAGGCTAAAAATGAATAAAAATGATTGACACTGAACGTAGCAAGCTGCCAGAAAGTGGATTTTATTACAGAAGCCAGACAGAAAACTGACTCAGCAATGACTTCTGGACTGACGAGTAAAAATCACCTGAATGCGTGGTACAATTAGTACTCTTTCCTATTTTAAGTTTTGATGAGATTTGTAAGAAGCTTGTTCTCTTACTTTCCTAGCTTGTTTTTTTTTCCTTTCAGCAGGATTGATTAATCCTATTACCCAGGGGAGGAAATGACTTGTTGATGAAGTTTTTGTCTTGTGATAGGTGCTGGTATGTTTGGGGTTAATACTGGCATTGTTTTTTATGTGTGTGTAGGGCAAACCTGTCAGCTTTCTTTTGGTATGTTCATGGTTAGTGCTTATCTTTTTCCTTCTGTGTTTCTTGGCCGTCTGCCCGAGGCTATTGACTGAGCCGGGCAGGGGGAGGAAGAGAGCCGGGTAGGGGGAGGAAGAAAAAAAACACTCTTCTCTGGTACTTTTATTTTTCGGCTTGACTTTTCTGAGAGAAGGGAAATGAAGCAGCCTTTCGTATTTGTTATAGTTGGTTTCTGGGGCTAGGTTTTCTACATATGTCATTACAGAGCTAGGGTTCCCTGCCCACAAAGCCCTGCCCTAGTGGGAGGGGGAAGTAGTGCGACTTGTGGAAGAGGATGGCAAGGAGTGGTAGGGCCCCCTACCACTGAGAGAGAAATGGGACAATGTCACCCAAATTCCAGGGGGGGCCCCAGACCACCCATTGCAGTTTTTTGCCCTAAGACAGGACCAGCGTTGTATCTGCATGACATTTGGCCACTGGAGCAGGGAATGTTTTTTATATTCCCTTCCTAACTATCCTATAGGATGCTGTTCCACAACCATGCTCCAGATAAAGGGGGGTGAGGGGCTGGGGGCCTTTGTCTCCCTGCTCTTATGGATGATTCTTCCTCTTCACCCCGATACAGTTCAAAGCCAGAGGAAAACAATACCTTTTTTATTGGTACAGGAGCATCACATTTAGTATTAACTAAGCCCCTTGGAAGCCCTTTCTCATAAATGTTCCAGATCTTTGGGGCCAATGGCCATTCTGTGTCAGCTGCAATATTCAACCCTTTGGAATGCTTTATGGGTAATATTCGCCTTACTTATTCATTTCTTTACCTTCCAGACTGCCCTGTGCCTTTTAGGATGTATTTGCTTGCTAAAGTTACAAGCCACCATCTTTGCTTTCATGGCTACCCCCTTGTATCAGGCCACTGCAGGCACAGATAAAGAAACCATTCACTTGTATGTGGCTGAAAGTATAGGGGTGGTTGCTGGGGTCCTTACCCAAACCCTTGGTGCTTGGTCTCACCCTGTTGCCTATTTTTCCAAACAACTGGCTCCTATTGCTCAAGGATGGTCAGCATCTCTTCGGGCTGCTGTAGCTGTTGTTGTTCTTTTGGAGGCTGATGGATAATTAACCTTTTGAGCTCCTATCACAGTGGCATCACCCCATTCTATCCAGGCTTTGTTAGCATCTAAGGGGGACCATTGGCTTACAGCCTCCTGACTAGAGCAGTATCAGATTGAACTCCTTGACAACCCACAGATTCATATTAAGCACAGTAGCAGGTTCAATCCAGCAAACTTTCTTCCCCAACTGGAACAGGATGGTGATCATGATTGTGTATAGACTATTACAGAAGTATTTTCTGGCTGGCTGGATCTAATTGACCAGCCATTGGAGGAGGTGGACAGGGACCTTTATACAGACAGCAGCAATTTTATGGGTCAGGGAGACAGGCTAGCTGGCTATGCCGTGGTCACATTGGACCAGGTAGTGGAAGCAGCTGCTCTCTCTGCAGATACTTCAGCTCAGGAAGCTGAACTCATTGCCTTGACGAGGGCCTTGGAGAATTCAAACGGTGCAGTTAATATATTTATAGACAGTACATATATGGGGAGGTTTGTGTTATGCACGTGGGGCATTATAGATGGAGTGTGGTTCACTCACTGCTCTTATTAAATATGGGCGGGACATTTTAAGGCTATTGGATGCTGTTTTGCTCCCGCATAGCTGCCATGCATGTGAGGGTCCATGTTAGGGTTGATATTGAACGTGGAAGGAGAAATGCCTTGGCCGACCGCACTTCAAAAGTCTGCCGCATCAGACTTGGTATATGGGTGCGTTTGTACCCTCACATTTGCCTGTGCTGGCTCCATCATATATTTCACAGGATGGGCACAGAGCTTATAGTTTGGGTGCTGTTTATCGTGGACATAGGCTGGAGAAGGACAGGAAATGCCTTCTCCCAGGACATGGATTATGGGCCCTCTTACAAAACTTGCATGCTAGCACTCATTGGGGTTACAAGGCCATGGCTGAGTTTCTTATGAAGGGCTATATTTGTCCTAGGATCTATAAAAAGACCCTCACAATGTTCAAGCAATGTGTGGTTTGTTGATGTAATGACCTGTGGAAATTATTAAGTTCCCCTTGGGAAGGCTTGAGGCTGACCAGGAACCTGCTAGTTTATGGGAGGTTGATTTTACTGGGTTGCCATGGATGCGGGGTTTTAGGTACTTGCATGTTTTTGTGGGTGCTTTCTCTGGATAGAATAAGACCTTTCCCTGTCATACTAATGAGGCATGTGTGGTGGTTGAGGCCCTCCTGAAGAGAATTGTTCCATTTTTTTCTTTTCCATACCAAGGCATTGGCTCTGATAATGGGCCCTATTTTATCTCTGATATTACCCAGCAGGTGTCACGGGCCCTGGGGATTGGTTGGTGGTTTCATTCAGCATACAGGCCCCATCCTCGGAGTGCGTAGAGAAGGCTAATGGTATTCTTAGACGTCTTAAAGCTTGCTCAGGAGACACATCTTACTTGGCCTGTTCCCCTTTGAGATCATGTCCTTGTCTGCTTCCTTATCTGTTTTTGGAGACCAGGCCCTCAGGGAATATGTACTTGCTACTAATATTTCTTCCATTTCTCAAGCTGTTCAGGCCCTCCATTATCCAGACTTGGATTGTCCATCCTTTCCTTCCTTATGGTTGGGTGCTTGTCGGATCCTGGACTGATTCTGGCCTTTTAGCTGGATGCTGGAAAGGATCCTTCGTTGTTCTTCTCACTACCTGCACAGCGATCATGGTTGCTGGGATTCGTGCTTGGATTCATCACACAAGCCTTCACTTTTCTTCATCACCTTCTGACGCTGAGGACTGAGTTGATTGGACTATGGCCCCTGGTGCTGAGGAGGACCTTGGGCTGAAGCTTCTGTTTGAAGGCCGATGCTGATCTGTATGCCGGGACGTTTTGGTCGTTGTGCTACCTGTGCCCGCCAGGCTTCTACATGGGCAGTTTCCTCTCACCAGCTCCCTGCTTACTCGCACTGTGGGCATCGCTTCTCTCACTTTTGGCTGATGCCTGGTTGTTGTTGTTGTTGTTTTGGTTGTTCATCTTTTCTTTTTTGTTACTCTGTTTTGTTTTCTCCATGCTTTCTCTCTTTTTTGCCTGATGTACCCTTATGGGGGGGATTGTGGGAAGGGTGGTAAAGTTGGAGGTCAGGTTCTGGTCATGGTCAAGGTATGTGACATGACTATGGGGACAGTTGCTGTGGACTGGGATGTACAATCTAACACACCCTCCAAGCATGAACTCTCTTGTTGCTTTGCCCCACCACATATCTCGGCAAGGACAGTTTCTTCTTACACATGGTTGGGTAGGTCCAGATGCTGGCCAGGCTCACCCTGGGAAGTTAGTACCAGGATCTCAGCCAGATGCTTCCCATAATGCTGAGGTTGGACCTAAATGGGGTACTTTGCACAATGAAGCCCAAAGACGTCTGATATGCTGCCTCTAGGAGACCAGACATCAGGAAGGGGTCCTACCATTTTCAATTGATCATATCTTGGCACAACAGTCACCTCCTTCTGATTCTGTACCTGAATTGTTTGGGGAATTACAGACATAATAGAAGGCTGAGGTGGTCCCCAATTTCCCAGTACCTCTTTAGGAATTTGGGGCTCCAACACCCATATATAGAATATGCAAGCATGGGTTAAGCTTTTGAATGTAACAAATTGCTGGATCTGCACACATATAGCCCCACTGGTGCACATGGATTGGTCATGGAAGCTACACCCTTAGGAGCTTTTATGTTCAGCATGAACAATGCAACAAGGGGCTGGACACTTCCTGTGTTTGGGGTAGGAAAGCTGCGGATTGCTAAACTGGGGGCACTACAGCACCCTACAGCAGCTTGCCTTAGTCATTTTAATTCTTCTTCCAGATATAAGTTAGGATCTATCCACCTTGCAGTCACATGGAAGGTCAGTACTAGCATGTGGGATGATTGGCATAGATGTCATCAGTCTTTTGGTCTTGTCTACAAGAAGGACCCCTCTGCTCTCTGTAGTTTATTTACAGCGATGAGGCTCATGGCATATATGTCTGGTGTTAAGGTTTATATGCCTGAGGGGTTGGACGCCAAACCAAGCATTTATCTTGCTGTCCACCTGGACTGATGATTCCTTTGTGGTCGATTTGCCTATGAGTCTTTGCCAGCTTATTGGTCTGGTACATGTATCCTGGGAATTGGAAATTACCCTAAAAAGGTTTCTACTGATACTGTATAGGAGATCTTCAATGGTATATTCTCTTTCTTACCAGTTGGCTCCCAGGATGGGGATGGTTTAGGGAATTATTCCTTGTAGTATTTCTTATTGTTTCCTGCTGTGTCCTTCACTGATTGCCCCTAATCACCTCTGCTTGTCCTAAACGATGTGGGCAACTTACTACAAAAGCTTATCCTTTGTCTCTTCAATTGGGCTGTCATGCTCCTACGCTCCTACGCTCGAAGCATGAAAGGGGGATTGATGACCAGGAATTAGTGTACAGTATTAATTGTGAATACATATAGATGGCTTCTCTCTCTTTGGTCACTTGTAATCCTGGATGCAGGGTCAGGAAAGGACAGCAAGGACAACACCCAATGTCCTAAACCACCCAAGAACATATGATATCTTTAAGGAACACTCAAATGGGAACATGTTTAGCTACTTCTGCTTTCTCCCTTCTTATCTAGAGTGTGCCAGACTTACTGGGTGCAATCTTTATCTTATGTGTGTCAGCTTTGCTGGATGGGTTGCTTATGTAATTATACAGAATAAATACAAGGATTTCTTGTCATTTGTTGCTCCCCTCATTTAGAGGAGTCTGTCTCTATTCAGCTGAATAAAAATGTAAAAACTGAAAGGCACTTTCTGGTTTCCTGTATTTCTTTAACCAGCAAAACCTCAGAACCTGCATATCAGCCATTAACGTGGTCGGCCCAAACATGTGAATTGTTTGCCTTAACACAAGTCTTAGAATGTTGAAGGAACAAGAATGTATTATAGAAATATGGAAAGAGAGAAAAATGGAAAATAGAAGAAAGTGGGAGGTGCCTGTTGCAAGATGGGAGATGGATGGTGAAAAGAAGGAAGGAAAAGAAAGAAAGAAAAAAATGGCTAGAACACAGAAGCAGCCACTGAAGGGGGTCGCAAGGGATGATTGATGCTTTTCTAAAACAGGATGATTGTATTTATACTTTAGTTAAACAAATCTGTGATAAATACAAGTAAATAAAAAGCTTTACAACATTTAGTGGTGAGGCCATTTCAATATAGGCCTCAACTGGAAAGCTGTCTTTGTTTCTTTGAAATGATGTATGGGAGGCTTTTGTTACATGAAGGTTCAAGAATGTCAATGAAGGAGGTTATATGTATGTATGCTTATATTTGATTTTTTATTTGAGTTAAAGTATGTTTATATTTGATTGCTTTATATTTGGGTAGTAATATTTAGACTTGGGAAGGTGCGTGTTTAACCCTGTAATCAATTCTGGGAAGTCCGGGGGGAGGGGGTTAGAGGGAGGGTAGAGAAATGAAATTATTATGAGTATTATGTAGTAAAGTAGTAAATTAGGAGTACTGATGTATGGAAAAATATAGAAGGCGCTCGGTTAGCACCTCCAAACCGTGCCCATAGGGAGGGAGAGGAAGAGGAGAAGAGAGAGGAGGGAAGTAGGTAGGTGGTAGAAAAGGGGTGGATGCGGGGAGGGGGTGCTGCCGAGCGGATGCTCGGCTAGCGCCCTAAACCGTGTCCGTAGGAAGAGGTAAGGGAAGGAGGGGGGATGTATAGGGAGGTTGGAGGAGAAAAGGGTGGGAGTGGGGAGGGGCTGTTGCCGGGCTGTTCTAGCTCGGTTAGCAGCCCCAAACCATTTCCAAAGGGAGGAGAGGAGAAGAGAGAGGGAAGTAGGTAGAGTAGAGGGTGGATGCGGGGAGGGGGTGCTGCCGAGCTGACGCTCAGCTAGCGCTCTAAACCGTGTCCGTAGGAGGAGAGGGAAGGAGAGGGATGTGTAGAAAGGTTGGAGGAGAACAGAGGGTGGGCGCGGGGAGGGGGTGCTGCCGGGCTGTTTTATGTATGTCTATGTTTGAAGGCTAAAATCAACAATATTGAAGTTGTATTAATGTATGTTTATATTTGTATGGGAGGGGTTATTTTGAAATTAATAAAAAATTTAATTTAAAAAAAAAAAGAATGTCAATGAAGAAGAGAAGAAAGTTACTCCGTATTTGCATAATCTGGCGCAGGTTTTGTTTTCTATCTCAGTACAGGCCCAGGCTGCCATACCACCTATCTCTGGCCATTGTTCCTGGAGAGTGGGTTCAGGTGAAAAGAACTGTCACCTAGAAATACCAGTCCTGAGTGGTCTCAACCATGCCAAGTCCTCCTGATTTAAGAAATCATATCCTCTCCAGTGACAAGCTCCGCAGCTGGACAGCCTGGAAATGAAATTTCAACCTGCCTCACCTGTTGAACTGTTTCCATCTAAGTAGGAGAAAAACCTCAATGGATTGGACTACCCTGGAAATTGTGTTCCTAGAACCTGGAGTATGTGTTGCAATATTTTTCTTCTGCTACTGTTGTTTCCCTCGTACCTTCTTTGGTAGAAGGAAGGACCATGGGCCCAATACTTTAAGGAACATTGGGGAAAGAAGACTCAGAATATGAAAAGTTGCTTGCACAGGAATCTAAAGAAAATATAGGGAGTTATGAACTATTAAAAGTATAAAGGCCCAATACTTTAAGGAACATTGGGGAAAGAAGACTCAGAATATGAAAAGTTGCTTGCACAGGAATCTAAAGAAAATATAGGGAGTTATGAACTATTAAAAGTATAAAAGAATAATTCAGGTGGAAGAGAAAAAGGGTGGAATTGAAGGAAATAAAAGTTATTCTTTTATAAAATGTAACAATGTATGAGACTGTATGTTTAGCACAAATGTATTAATGTATGTTTAGCACAAATGTATTAATGTAGTGTAACTGTAGCAATGCACTGCCAATCTGTTTAACTGTTTCCTGTCTGTGTAAAATGACCACAAAAAGTAATGAGCAAAGACAATGAATTATGACCTACTTGATTCGAGATTACAAATAAACAAAGATAAAATCACAAAGTGGAAATTACAAATAAACAAAGATAAGACACAGCGGATGGACGGAAATTGCCAGGATGACCTTTTTAAATGTAAAGCAACTTCAAAGAATATAGAGAAAGGGAATGGGAGGGTTTCTTAGGCATGACTGCATTGTAAAAGATATAAATTGTATAGTTTGGAAACTGCTCTTTGCATTCTTGGACCCAATCCATTTTGGGAAGGATCCAGGAGGCCGCGTTTGCAAATGCCTTTCTTTTCTTTTCTTTTCTTTTTTTATTATTTTTATGTTTTTCTCCAATAAAACTTTGTTTTGTTAATCAGACTTGTCTTCGTATTGTGAGTATCAAAATTTGGGGGTTTTACATCTCACACATGTATGTAAGCATAAAATTTTGTATACATATTTTGAAATCATTACCAGAAGGTAACAAGGAAAACAGGTCATGAAGAGGATGTGTAGTGTCAAGCAGCGCTTCTGTGCTATGTCCTGGATGGGAGGGAGGGAACTGCCAATGATCTTTTCAGTCATTCTCACCACTCTCTGCACCGCCTTCCTGTCTGAAGCAGTGATGCCTCCAAACCAGACTGTGATGCTGTATGACAGGATGCTCTCGATTGTCCCCCTGTAGAAAGTGGTCAGGACATGGGAAGGAAGATGTGCTTTTCTCATGCGGCGCAGAAAATCTAGGCGCTGCTGTGCCCACTTCACCAGTTTCTCACTGTTGAGCAACCAAGTCAGCCTACTTGTTAGCTGCACACCCAGGAATTTGATGCTGGTAACCATCTCCACAGGTGAATCATTTATGCACAGAGAAGTGTGGCTGTCCCTGCCTTTTCTGAAATCAACAATGATCTCTTTGGTTTTTCCGGTATTTAAAACTAGGCTGTTTTCCTTACACCAGTTCACCAATCCTTCAACCTCCTTGCAGTAACCTTCCACCTTGTCATCCTGAATAAGGCCCACTACTGTTGTATCATCTGCAAACTTCACAATATGGTTGGTGGCAAACCTAGCACAACAGTCATGGGTCAACAGGGTGAACAGCAGCGGACTTACGACACAGCCCTGAGGAGAACCTGTGCTCAAGAAAATGGTATTAGAGGTATTTGTTCCAACTCACACATATTGTGGCCTGTTGGTAAGAAAATCAAGAATCCAGTTGCACAAAGGAGTGTTTAAGCCTAAAAGGCCCAGTTTGTCTACTAGATGCTGGGGAATGATTGTGTGAAACACCGAACTGAAGTCGACAAACAGCAAACGCACGTGAGTATTTCTTTCCTCTAAGTCAGTGATGGCGAACTGCCCAAAACTGCCCCCGCCCCCGCTCTGCCTCATCTCCTGCCCCGCCTGCCCACAGGACCACTCACTGCCTCCAGGGCCCCCGCAGATCGCCCAGGCATCCCAGCAGCACTATGGCGGCCACACCCTCTGTCTGCATCCTGCAGCATCAACTGCATGATGGGGCGTGAGGGCAGAGTCTTGTCTACGCTGCCTGGCTGCCATGTCCTTTGCTACGCTGCTCCATGTGGGCCACGCTCGAGGGTGACTCTCCTTCAGGGGGGCTGCTGGAGAGGAGGGGGTCACGGGGGGAGGCAAGGCTGGGGCAACGGCACGTGTACCCACAGAGAGGGCTCCGAGTGCCACCTCTGACACCCATGCCATAGGTTCGCCACCACTGCTCTAAGTGCTTCAGGCTCAGATGGAGAATGGAAGAAATAGCATCCTCCATAGAGCAATTTGGTCGGTAGGCAAACTGAAGCGGCTCAAAAGCTGGTGGGAGGCTAGATACAATAGTGTCCTTTATCAGCTTCTCAAAGCATTTCATGATGGTGGATGTCAGTGCATCCGGACGGTAATCATTGAGGCCTGTAATTGTGGACTTTTTTGGCACTGGCAACACGATGGGACCACTGCCTGCTGCAATGAGAGGTTGAAAATATCTGTGAGAAAATAAGCCAGCTCCCCTGCGCATTCCCTGAGGACACGTCCAGGGATGTTATCTGGGCCTGCTGCTTTCCGAATGTTAACTGTCTGCAGTGTTTTCTGGACAGAGGTGACATCAAAGATTGGCACTTGCTCATCAGGATGGGGCACTGCTTTCCTAGCAGGAGTGCTATTTGATGCCTCAAATCTACCAAAAAATGCATTCAGTTTGTTTAGGAAGTCTGTGTCATCCTTGCATCTCGATGGAGTCACCTTGTAATCCGTAATGGCCTTGCACCTGGCACTGAGTACAACATTTCTCCATAATTCAAAAAAATGGACTTTTTTTAGGCTTCTTTAAGCATTGTATTAACTTTAGGCGGTAGATTTGAAATTGCATCCTTTTTCAAGTTCAAACTAAACTTGAAGGAGCTGTGCATAATACTGTGTCCAAAACACTGTTGAAGTAAGCACAGCCCTAATTACCCAGGTAATACCCAGATTGGGGAGAGACAATTATATGAAGGAAAATAACAAAGACAATCCAATGTAATTTAGTTGCATACATAATTAAGGGTATTACCACAATAAACTCTTAATCCAGAAAAGATATTGCTGGAGAGTATTCTGCTCTAATTTAGTGTAAAGCGAAAATATTCACATTCTTACTATTGTTTCTATGAAAGTTGGATGTGATAGAAAAAAAGGTGTTTCCAAAACCAGAAATAATTCCAGTGATTCAGCACAAAAAAAGAGAGATTGCATTGAATAAAAAAAGGTTTTTTTAGAGAATTACCCAGATAATTTTAATGTATTTAATAAGCCATTAAATAAGGCTCAAAGCTCAGGCCAGTGCATAAGGGTGAAACACATTTCCCTTTGGTCCTCATACTATAGTAAAGTATGCTTATACTTTAGTAAACTGAGGGAGTGAAAATTATACTTGACAAGTGACTGAAAAAGCTTTAACACATATATGATACTTGAATAATTTAGACTCATTAATGTGTAAAACTGAGTAAAGAACAGTCTCATTATTATACTTTAGTAGAGAACCCTGCCCTTTTGGTTATTGTTTCAAAAATACTTCCTTACCTAAGCAGAGAATGATAACAGGCCATCAAAAAAGCAGTGGCAGAAGGAGAAATTTCTCACTTCCTGCGGGCTTCCCCATTGAGTTTCCTTATGGGAAGCTGTCAGGGAGCATCAGAAATCTCCCCTCCCCTCCCCTTCCCAGCAGGCAGGTAAATGACTGCTGCTGGCTGGGAGAGGGAGAAAAGGATTGTGAGGCAGGCTGGGAAACTGTCATGGAAGGTTACAAATGAAGATTACATGACTGCAGCAGCAGTGCAACAGTAGCCACAACTTCCTCAAATTTAATTCCCTTGGGAGTTAGGCATGGGTCCTAGATTTTGGACACTTTCTATAAGTTAGCCCATTTGAGGTACCTTGGTTCAAAGGTCCTATGATGCACTGTTTTACCCAGTTAAAGATCATGATAAGAGTTTTAGTAGTATTTAGATTAATCTAGGAGTGTCAAAGAATCAACTTATCTTTCATTTATTCTAGGATCTCTTGAAAACAAGCATATATTTAAAAAAAAAAACCTCTCCTACATAATGGTCTAATCTCTTACAGGTCCAGTTGGACTTCTAACAATTTCATAGACACATCATCATCATTTTCTAAGTAATCATGCAGAAGTGATTTGCCACTGTCTTCTTTTGGGGTTCTTCCCCCCTCCCCCCTCCAGCTCTGATGTACCTTGGAGATTTCTTATTGAGTACTGAGCCATATTTAGCTTAGCTTTCAACACTAGACAAGGTCAGCCAGGTGTCACCTGCTCATTCCACAAAATGGTCTTTCATTAAATTATGGGTAACCACAATTAGATTGTGTCAATCTACCTCAAAGTACAGCCCAACAGAAAATGTCTATCAAAAAGAGCTAAGTATTCATAAGTGTCAATGCTTATAAATAATGTCATATAGAAAGTAACAATGATAATTGGTTAAACTCAGTCCTAATTAGACATATTAATCTTTTTAAATCAAGACTTTTTAAAATACAATGATGAGAGAAATCATAAAAATAAACATAAAATACAATTCCACCTATTCCTCCTGAGATTTCCACCCTATTTAAATAGCATTTTTGCAGAAGGAATTTCTCTAGGATTTCAGGGGTTAACTTCTCTATGCTTGTCACAATCCTTCTTCCTTCCTTTTAATACAAATGCATCTGATTTGGCCTTCAAGGGAAGTATATTTTCTTGCTTAATTTGTTTTATGTGAATGGAGACTCCATTAAGACTCCATCGGGGAGAAATCATCCCTTACCCAATTCAAAGCTGATACTGCTGTTCCTTTGAAAAAACATAAGCAACGGGTGTCTTGGAATGCTGAAAATGCACAATCTTCCTTCCTTCCTTCCTTCCTTCCTTTTTCTTTCTCCCTTCCTTCCTTTCTCCCATCCTTCCTTTTGGGGGGGGGGAAGGAATAATGAACAACAAATGCTTAATTTTCTATCTTGCTCAGTTCAGAGCTGGAAGAGAGCTAGTCTAGTTCAATCCTTTCCCACAAAAGAGGAAAGTGAGATGCAACTTTCAGACCCAGCATGAGTAGTTCCTGGCCAGCTTCCAAAGCCAAAATCTCCAACTCTCTTTAGTTAAACCTAGCCTAGTAACAGAAATTGTAGAAGTTGCACACTAAAAAGCAAGAAGGCACCGTATCATCTATTCTGATTTCACCACTGACACCAGGCCTAGAGCTTTGATACTGTACAATATAAGTTTTTGATTTTATCTATAAATCTGTGACATCAGGATATCCAAAGGGAAATGCCAGGCAAGGCAGGGGTAAAGCTGGTATTGTAACTAAATATGGTATCTTCAGAATGATATTTATATAATCTATCTTTCCTTTCTTAAATTCTCAGACCAGGTTTTACATGATTTTCATCCCCAACCCCCAATTCCATTTTCATGCAGTCTATACTGACTATGAGGAAGCAGTTCAGTTTTATTCTTACTTGGGAATCATCAGGCATAAGTAGTATATATAGCTGCATCTCATCTCAAAATTGGTTAATTTTATGTAAACTACTTTGCTTTTTTAGAATAAAAAGCAGTACAGAAATACTACGGTATTTATAGTATTTACATAACTTAATGCATAGGCAGTTGAATTATAATTTCTACTAGTATATCATTATATTGTTTTTCCTGAAAGCAACCCTATGAGATAACATAACAGGATAATATTAACTTAAATCAGTATCAGTATATCTTAATATATTATTCCAATATCAACAATACATCTATATTTTACTTGATTGTAGAATATTCAAAATGTAATAAATCTGTTCATGATTGTTAATGGCAAATTAATGACATGTCATACTAATTAGTTTCTAGTCTCACTGGGGGAAATGTGAACTGTACACATCAGACAGAAATGTTATTCAGCCAGAAGTGTTTTTCTCTTGCAGTTTTTCAGATGAGAAAAATCTCAGTAAAATATTCTCAATCTATTGCTTCCACAAAAACATGTCTTCGTTATAACACTGTGTTTGTCTAAAGAAAATGTATCCAACCAGAAATGGTCAAAAGATCATAGCTATTAGAAAACAAAGCTACAGATTACTTTGTATAAACACACATTTTAAAATTCTGCTGAATATTTACGTATTTGAAGATATATCTGCACATTGTATCAGTTATAGACTATTTATTTACTATAGATTTTTCACTCATATTTGTGTGTGAGAGAAGCACTTGTATCAGGAATGGGGAACTTGTATCCAGGCACTAATTGCTCAATGCCACATTTCCAACAGGGCAATATCTCTTAACAGGGTTACATTATAGTAGGAACATCCTATATTTATTCTCTCTCTCTCTCTCTCTCTCTCTCTCTCTCTCTCTCTCTCTCTCTCTCTCTCTCTCTCTCACACACACACACACACACACACACACACACACACACACACAAAATAACACAAAATTGTTATCCATGGAAAAAGAAGAATGTACCCATCTAAATTATATTTGACCATTTGAAAACAGGCAAAAATTCATTTCTAGAGAAAGTAGAAGAGTAAAAATGGCAGAGGAGGTCAACAACATATAGCAACATGAGGACAGAATAGCCAGAGATAGTTCTGTGAGAGGGCGTAAAAGCTGACAGCTGCTAGCTTCCTCATTAAACTAAAAGGACAACAGTGAAGGTAATTGCTAAGAGCTTTAGCATCTGGCTTAGTGCATTTGCTTAACTTGCATACCCAAGTTAGATAAAGAAGAATAAGATTATTAGTCAAATTTGTTTCAAACTATTCTCACAAAACAACTCCAGGTAAAGTAGTTAATAAATTATGTTACTTGAAATAAAAATAGTATTTCTATTATGGAGGAAAAGGAGAGAAAACAGAACAAAAGTGGCAGCACTGGAGAGTTTTTAGATACTCTCTTTAAGGAAATAACTGATTATTGTTCTGCCAGACTACAGAAAAAAAGTGAAGAGCCTGGTGTACAACTTAGATTGCTGCTTGTTCCCCCCCCCCCGCAAAATCTGCTTTAGAAGAAGCTAATGAAATATTTATATGCTAAACAAAAGCAGTTGGAATATGTATATTGAATTTGCATTTCTAAATTACTTGCAAAACATTATCTGATGTAAAACTTTATCTTCTTTGTTGTTATTTTTATCATCTTAAAACAACAGCTGTAATCACAATGTTCAAGTTGGATTACTATCTTTTTTTATTAATGGCCTATCTTTGGAGAAAACTTCAGAGTTAGTTCAAATACAGCAATAAAGCTATTAAATGGAATATATCTTTTCAATACAAAAAGAGCTTTATTGGCCACCAATTTGCTTCCTAAATATAATTCCAGATTATTGTTTTGATCTATTTCAAAGGCTCAGAGCTTGAGAATAGGATACACAAAGAATAGCTACTCCAATATAAACTGGTTCAATTAAACTCTTTGCCAGTGGCAATGCTCAAAGCAGAGTTGCAGAGTACAGAGGGACAAAGCATTTGAAATTACAGCATTTCACTTGCAAAATTATTTTGTTGACTTCCAGGAGCAAACTTCCATAGATTTATAAAAATGTAAGAAGATCCATGCAGGATCAGACCAAAGTTCTACATCAACTTTACCAGACTTGGTGTCCTCCAATGTGAAACTCAATGTCTAGAATTATCAGCAATAATTAAATAAACTAATGGTTTCTAGGATGGAATACTGGTTAGGAAAGGCTGTCTTACATAGTTTGACATTCTGTTCCCATCATGACAAAGAGAAGCTCCTGAGCAGGATAGTATACACTCCTCTGTTCCAATTTCCTTGCAAATAGTTCTGTCTCTGATGTTAAAAATTACTACCTTCCATAAATCTGTCTGGTTCTACTGTATTTTAAAACTGTTGTTGAGAGGAATTTCCCCTTTCGGTTCTTCCAGCCGGGATTTCCTTGACGGCGAAACGCGGAAGAAATAGGTCGTGAAGCCAGCTACCGGAAAGAGAGGTTTAATCTCGAGGATCAAAATTTTAAGTGACAATTCAGCTTGAATCTCCGGCTAGCTAGGCAGAATGGTTCTAAAATACGGGTTTTTATACCCTTTTGTGGTTTCCAAAACTTGTCTTTTCTGATTGGTGAGTTTGAATCTATCTTTTCTGATTTGCTAGTCAGTGGCTTTTGTTGGGTGAATTTCTTTCCTAATCCTGCCTGAAAGGTGTTTAATGGCTTTATTGTTGTGTGTGATAGTCCTGATTGCTGCTATGATAGTCCTGATTGCTGCTATGATAGTCCTGATTGCTGCTAGCCAGCTCTCTATTAAGTGTTTGCCACTTAGCCTCAGGCTGCTGCTGAATCATGCTGGGGTGAGGAGGGGGTTTCCAGCTTTCTTCAATTCCCCCATTTTGGGCTATCTCTGGGGTACCAGTGATTAGCCCAACTGGTTCATATATACGGTAGTGGTGATCAATCTGGCACATCATGAGAGAGGTTTTCTTGTTCTGTTTTTTGCCTCTGATTAGAGTTGTGCCGATCTTTAGGCATTTTAACCCTAAAGGAACTAATTGGCATAGGCAACAAAGGAGGGTTCCGCCTACTATGACTGTGATTATACTTCCAACTAGGATTCTTACCCAGTGGAAGTCTGGTAACCATGAGAAGAGCCAAGAAAGGTCCCAGGGTGATTGATCATGTCCAATGTTTTGTGCTAGTTCTTTTAAATGTTTGATATCTCGTTCAATTAGTCCGGTAACCAGTCTATCCAACTTCGTCGTCTCGGGTGCCTTAAGAAGTGTCGGTACTAACACGGAGTCGTTATCCATCACAATGGCTGCTCTATTCTCGAGGGTCGCTTCTCTAACTTGCCTTAGTTCTTTGTTTAAGGCATCTAGAGCATGGGAGGTGGTATTTAGACTTTTGGCTAGGGTGCATGCCAGGCTATTTATGTTCCTTGAGTTTCGTGTTGCCAGCCCTGGCACTCCCACTAGAGAGATGGCCAATGCAATATATTCAGCCTTGGTGAGGAGGGAGGTTTTTGAATCACAGTCAGGGGGTAACGTTTGGAAACTTCTCCTTTGCCGCCTTTGCAGGGAGGGCATCAGCATAGTTAGTCGCCCTAATGTACAAGGGCCTCCCGTGAAATTTGCTGGTAAGTAGGAATAAGCTTTAAGGCCACACAGCAAAAACCATCCGGTAGGGAGTTTCGTATGGCCGTATGAAAAGGTGATGGCCACGGTGCTGTTGCAGGCCAGTTCAGTGTTGGTGAGGTTGTAGCAGCTGGGGATCTTGGGCGTGTGGCATCCGGTCAATGTGAAGCACGTGGCTGCTCGTGTTACAGTTGTTACCTGCAATGTGTACATGTCACTGTCCTTTGTGTATGTAGCGGTCCCCCAGTCAAAAATGTTATAGTATGAGGCTGTTAGTGGGTGTTTTCCTAGTCTAGTGTCGTTAGTGATGGCTTTTGGTGCTATTGCTATTCCCATCAGGCATGTGGTTAAAATGTCCTTTACTGATCTACCCCCTTGCAGGCAAAAATCTGTAGTGTTCAGTACTTCCTTTGCTAAGTACTCCCATACGTTCCCCTTTTCCGGAAATAATTTTGGTTCTATGAACCCAGAGGTACATTTTGAATACAAAAATACAATAATACATAAAATTCTAACAAAAGTAAACTTAATTCCCTCCCCCATTTGTCTCTGTTTCAAAAAGTGTTTCTAGTGTCCACTCTTCAGTTCCCGGGTTTTTTCTAAGCCTCAGGGGTGGAACCTTTGGTGCTGCTTCAGGTGTACTGCTGTGGTCTACGACTGCAGGTTTGATGTGCGTCCAGTGGATTCAAGCGTTCCTTTCAGCTACTTTGATTGCCGTCTGGGTGGTTAGCAGAACTTGAAATGGTCCACTCCACTTTGGTTGTAGCGGTGACTTGCGGCTGTATGACTTTATCCAAATCCAATCCCCTGGTTCGAACCGGTGTAGGTTTTCTTTCAATGGTAAGGTCTGTGTTAAGGCACTTTGCTTCCACAATTCTCTGAGTCTCTGGTGTAGAGCTGTAAGATAAGATGATAAGACTACCTCCCCATTTTCTAAGCAGAGGGACTGGGGGTCAAGGCCTTTGAGTGTGTCAGGTGGTCAGCCGAACAATAATTCGAAGGGGGAGACACCTATGTCTTGCCTTGGCCGGGTTCTAAGGTGGAACAAGGCTATGGGTAGTGCTTGGGGCCAGGGCAGGCAGGTCTCCTGGCAGAGTTTTCCCAGGAGACTTTTTAATTCTCTATTCTGTCTCTCCACCCCCCCCCGAGGAACTGGGGTGTCTTGGTGTATGTAAGTCTTGTTTAATGCCCAATGCTTGGAGGACATGTGTGATTACTTGTGACACAAAATGTGTGCCCCTGTCCATGTCCAAAACGCTTGGTACTCCGAACCTGGGTACTAGCTCCTTTAATAGGTGCCTTGCGGTTTCCAAGGCTGTGGCATGGCGACACGGGTATGCCTCCACCCAGTGGGTGAGCTGGTCTCTGCAGACTAGTACGTATTGGTACCCATTGCTCCTTGGGAGCTGAATATAATCTAATTGGAGCTTTTCAAAAGGGCGCTGTGCCCATGGTCGGCCCCCTGTGTGTGTTGCCTTTCTTGAGGAAGCATTGTTTGCCTGGCATATCTGACATGTTTTGGCTATCCGAGTGGCCTCACTGTAGACCCCTGGGGCATACCATACTCTCCTTATGGCATTTACTATCGGCTGGGTTCCACAGTGCCCTTTTGAGTGCAACTGCTGACAGATTAACCTTAGCAGACGTCTGGGTGCTATGGGTCTCCCATCCGGGACCCACCAAAATCCTTCTCTATGTATCGCCTCGCATTTCTCCTCCCATGTTTTTATCTCCCCTGGTTCTAACAGATCCTGGTATCGTACTGTGGGCCCTAGCTGTACTGCAGGGAGAGTGGTAGATGCCCTTAGTGGTTGACTAGCAGCCCACTTAGCTGTCACATCAGCAAATTGGTTCCCCTTTGTGACCTGAGAATCATCCTTCTGGTGGGCTTTACAATGGATGACTGCAAGGGATGAGGGTAGTCGGATAGCCCTCAGTAGGTCAGATATGAGATTTGCGTGAGCAATCGGCTGGCCATTAGATGTCAGAAAACCCCTTTGCTTCCAGAGAGCACCGGTCGCATGGCAGACCCCAAAAGCGTACCTGGAATCCGTGTATATGTTAGCAGACCGGTTCTCGGCTATCTCGCATGCCTTTGTTAATGCAATGAGCTCGGCTGCTTGAGCGCTGTAGCGAGGGGGCAAGGGGGAAGCCCAGACTGACTCATGGAGGGAGACCACTGCAGCTCCTGTTACTCTGGTCCCCTCGAGAAGGTACGAAGAGCCGTCAGTAAACAATTCTAGGTCTGCGTTTGGAAGGGGTGCATCTGTTAAGTCGGGACGCGGTAATTCAGCGTCTTGGACCAAGTGTAAGCAGTCATGTAACGCTTCGTCTGTCGGGTCAATGGGCAATAACGTTGCTGGGTTGAGTGTGTTACAACGTTCAAAGGTGATGTTTTCTGCTGTGAATAGTTCCGCTTCATATTGGGCCAGGCGCTGATGGGTGAATGCCTGAGTTTGCGATTTTAAAAGTATCGCAAACACATCGTGGGGAACTCTTAAAATGAGGGGGTGTCCCAAAACCAGGTCTTTTGATCGCTTAACCAGTTCTACGGTCGCAGCCACGGCTCTTAGGCACGGAACGGTTCCCTTAGCTACCGGGTCTAATTGGACTGAATAATAAGCTACCGGCCTGAGTGACGGACCGAATCTCTGCGCTAACACCCCTGAACCCACACCTTTGTTTTCATGGACAAAAAGGAAAAAAGGTTTTTCATAATTAGGGAGACCCAGGGCCGGGGCTGAGGCTAGGGTCTGCTTTATTCTTTTGTGGGTATTTGCCAATTCCTTCGTCCATTCGATAGGATCTGGTTGGTCCTTTGTGGTTAATTGGACTAAGGGTTTTGTTAATTCCCCGAACGCTGGAATCCATGGGCGGCAAAATCCCAAGACCCCTAATAAGGCGCGGACCTGGCGTTTTGTCTGTGGATATTTCATTCTTAAGATGGTCTCGACTCTCCCAGGTGCTAATTTCCTAACTCCTGGGGCAATAATGTATCCTAAGTAAGACACCTCCTTTTTTAGGTATTGTAATTTAAAAGGAGATGCTTTATGCCCCCTTTCTCCCAAACATTTTAATAAGTGATAGGTGTCTGCCCTGCAATTTTCCTCCGTCTCAGATGCTAGCAGTAGATCGTCCACGTATTGGATTAAAGTGGATTTGCATGGCAGGAGAATGGAAGCCAGATCTCCCTTTAGTATTTGTGAAAATAGAGTGGGAGACTCTGTGTATCCTTGTGGCAGTCTAGTCCAGGCGTATTGTTGCTGTTCCCATGTGAAGGCAAAAAGATATTGTGATGCCGGATCCACCGGAATACTAAAAAAAGCTGCGCAGAGATCAATCACCGTAAAATGGGTAGCTGACGCCGGCACCTCGGTGATTATGGTGGCTGGGTTTGGTACTATTGGGGCCCTAGGCACCACGTGACTGTTCACAGCCCTCATATCATGTACAAAGCGGTAAACGGGGTTCCCTTCGCTGTCTAATTTGGGCTTTTGGACTGGAAAGATTGGGGTGTTGCAAGGGGAGGTGCATTTATGCAGTACTCCTTGCTTTAGGTATGCTGTTATTAGGGTTTGAATCGGCTTTATCGCTTCCGGCTGGATTTTGTACTGGGGAATGCATGGTGGCGGTCCTGCCTTCACTTGGATTACGACCGGGGTAGCTGTCTTTAGCAGTCCTACTTCAGTGGGATCCCATCCCCACAGAGAGGCCGGTAAGCCTCTGAGGTCTATTGGCAGCTGGACCTCCTTTTCAGTTGAGCACATCATGGAAAAAGGTGCCCGTTTAACTGGGATGTCTAGATGAAGCCCTTCTGCAGTGCAAACGATGGTGGCCCCTAGTTTGCAAAGCAAATCCCTTCCCAGGAGAGACAGGGGGGATTGGGGGCAGACAGTAAAGGGGTGTTCCAAGGAAAATGGGCCGATCTCCACCTTTAAGCTGTTTGTGAATTCGACCGGGATGAGGTTTCCACCCACCTCCACTACATTATCCTTGGCCCCTGGCACTATTGAATCTTTAAAGGGTGCTGTGGTAATAAGGGAGGAGGTGGCTCCGGTGTCAATGAGACACTCGTACACTTTTCCCCCTATGTTTATGGTTAAAAGGGGCTCTCCGTCAGGGCCGTCCTTTAAAGGAATGGCCAGCCCATGAAAGGTGGGCTTATAATCACCTCCTAGTCAAGATAGGTCGTGTTCTTGCCGCTCCCATTGGGGCAGACTTTGATCCCTGTATTCGTTCTGAGGATGGGTGGTTTCTCTTGGGAAAGGGGGTCTTGGTCGGCGATGTTGATTCCAGGGTTCTCTGTTCTGACCTCCCCCGCAGTATCTTCTGGTATGTCCTTCTTTCCCACATTGGAAGCAATGCCAGCAGGAAGTTCTTTCTTCCCGCTCGCATTTCCGACACCTCCTTACTCCCTCTGGGTTTGATCTGTAGTGCCTTCTCTGATTATCCCTACTTACCAGAGCGAAAGCTTGTAGGTCCTCCCTCCTTTCCGTCCTGCGCCTTCTCTCTCTCTCTCTCTCTCTGTCTGCTTCCTTCCTCTCCCTTTCTTCCTCTGCCAATTTTTCTCTTTGGTCAANTACGAAGTTTGCAATCCTGCGCAACTCCGAGACGTCTAAGGTTGACCAGTTAGAGACTATTTTATGGAAATGGCCTCGGATATCATTTGCAGATTAACGAAAGCGGCGGCCAGGATGCTTTGGTCTTTTTGGCACCCTACGTCTAAATGAGCGAACGTGGTTCCGGCCTCTAAGAGACGGACCCAGAAGGCATCTGGGGTTTCCTTGTCCCTCTGCCTTGTCTTTTGGAATTCAGTCCAGTTGAGGGGCTTTTTCCCTATCTCCTGGAGGGCTTCTATTAAATTAATTTTTGCCCTTGTGTAATCATCCCAGTGGTTCTGATTATTATAATCCCAGTCTGGGCGGTTGAGAGGCCAGGCAACCCTAGCGGGGGTTACTTGCCCCGGCACGTTTATCACGGGGCGCCTGGCTATCTCTTCCGTTTTTTCAAACAGTTTCATCAGTTCGTCCTTGGTTAAAAACACATGTAGCAGTTGAGTCATGTCTGCCCATGACGGGTTGTGGGTATCCACAATAGATCTTATGGTTTCTATGACTGACAGGGGGTCTGCTCGGAAGGAAGGGGTGTCCTTCTTCCAGACGACCAAGTCAGACGGGGAGAAGGGAGTGTGGGTTAGAATGTGTCCGGTCTGGCCCCTCGGTCGCCCAGGAATGGGCCTGCTCAACAAGGGGGCCATGAAGGTCGGTTTGGGGTTATACGGTTCAGGGTTATACGGTGGAGGAGGGGTCTTTATGTCGACTTGGATTGAGTTTTTCTGTCTAGACAATTCAGCCCAACAATACCAGTAAGGTAATTGGGTCGGTTCTATCCTTGATCTCAGCGCTTTCAGTGTCTTGAATTCAAAAGTGCCACCTTCGGGCCAAATCTGTCTCCCGCCTTCATCTTTAAGCAAAGCCCATTTTCTGCACAACTTTTTTAAACGTTTCTTTTTCATCCCGGCCTGGACAGGTAGCTGATTCCTGTCCCAGGCGTCGAGCAAGCTCTCAACGGGGAAACCTATCTCAGCCCTTGAATTCGAACTTCCCATATTTTTACTAACGGGCTCTATATACCGGAAGCTTCCTTGCGAAGCTTCTTCCTAGCGCCGCGGTTTTGTGAGTCCAAAAAGGGGACTCACGGAGCACTCTGGATCCCTCTCAGAGTACGCGGGCTCCTTGAGGGATCCCCCACGGTTTCAGGCCAAAAAAGTGGCCTGTCGAGATGCTTCTGGTTTCCCTCAGAAGGTACGGGTACCGATCGGCTTCACCACAACTGTTTTGCGGACTCTCTAACGTCCGCTGCGGACCTCTGCTTGCTCTCAGAGGTAAGCGGACCGCTCTAAGTTAGGGCTATTGCTTTCGACGTTGCTGACGGAAGGGGTCCTGATTTACCCAAAATAGAATCCTTCCTTTCTTTCCCTCTTTCTTTACCCGCTCGGCTCTCCTCCTTCACCAGAAGGTCTCACGCTCCGATGCCCCCCCTTGCTTTCCCGGATCCCGCCGGTCACGGCTCCAGTGGAACTAGCAGCGGGTCGCGGTGCGGCTAGAGGGCATACGGAGGAGGTGAGCTCCAGCTGATTCTCAGAGGCGGGTGCCCCATACACACACTCATGCACTCTTCCTTTCGTTCCCCAGACCCTTTAACTAAATAAGTTTAAATTTGGTGGCACTTACCCTCTTTCCAGGTAGCTGTCCGAGCGCAAGACTCAAAAACTCCCTTTAATACCCGTTGCCGACCGGGCAGGGTCCGTGGAGGCTTTTCCCGCGGAACAAGGTGTCCGCTGCCGGCTGGGTAGAGGCTCTTCCGGGCCGGGTCCGGTGGCGGGTGAGCTGGGAGTCCCTTCGTGGTCGCCAGATAATTGTTGAGAGGAATTTCCCCTTTCGGTTCTTCCAGCCGGGATTTCCTTGACGGCGAAACGCGGAAGAAATAGGTCGTGAAGCCAGCTACCGGAAAGAGAGGTTTAATCTCGAGGATCAAAATTTTAAGTGACAATTCAGCTTGAATCCCTGGCTAGCTAGGCAGAATGGTTCTAAAATACGGGTTTTTATACCCTTTCGTGGTTTCCAAAACTTGTCTTTTCTGATTGGTGAGTTTGAATCTATCTTTTCTGATTTGCTAGTCAGTGGCTTTTGTTGGGTGAATTTCTTTCCTAATCCTGCCTGAAACGTGTTTAATGGCTTTATTGTTGTGTGTGATAGTCCTGATTGCTGCTATGATAGTCCTGATTGCTGCTATGATAGTCCTGATTGCTGCTAGCCACCTCTCTATTAAGTGTTTGCCACTTAGCCTCAGGCTGCTGCTGAATCATGCTGGGGTGAGGAGGGGGTTTCCAGCTTTCTTCACTGTCCACGTTTCACTATGTGTATAAATACCTATCTGAGTTGCAAAATCACATGGGTATGTGGATTAACTGATGCTTAAAATGAATGTCTGTAAACCAGTTATCCACCTGAATCTCTTGTAATCTGATATGGGCTATGACTACCACCATTTATTTTGTGAAGATTTTGAGTGGTATCAATAGGCCAAAGAGAAGAACCCTAAACTGGAATGTCTGGGTTCCTGCAACATAGCTGAGGAATTCTTTATGGAGGTAATTAACTAGAATATGGAAATATATGGAAATATTCATTATAGATATATATAGATATAGACATAGGTATAGATTAGATATAGATTAGATATAGATATATAAATTAGATATAGGTACAGATTAGATATATGTGTGTGTGTATATACATACATATACATATACACATACGTACATATACACATACACACAAACACACACACATTTGGTGCTAAAGATCTAGGATAGGATGGAAGCTCTCTTTGATAGTGTTTGAGAAACTAAGATTCCTTCCTCTATAGATGCCTTTTCATTTTTTGTTTCTTCATTAAAGGCAACATTCTCAATGCAGTTGCACGATTCTAGGTATAGTGCTTCCCCTGAAAGAGCCACGGTCAATCAGGCCCTTCTATCCCTTTCCCAGGTGATCAATATGATCTGGCCCAGGTACACCAACACACCTTGGAAGGAGTTACAGGCTTTAACTAAAAATAATGGCCATTAATATAAACATCAAATTAAATAACATAATGATATAAAGCAGTGATGGCGAACCTTTTAGAGACCGAGTGCCTAAAAACCACCTTTGCTCCGCCCCCCTGACCCCCGCAGGGCCACCCACCGCCTCCACAGCCCTCCACAGCAGATCCCCCAGGCGGCCCAGCAGCGCCATGGCAGCCACACCCTCCGCCTGCACTCCACATCATCATCTGCACGTGATGGAGTGCAAGGGCGGAGTCTTGTCCCTGCTGCCCAGCTGCCATGTCCTTGGCTGCGCTGCTCTACGCAGGCCATGCCCGGGGTGACTCTTCTCCGAGGGGCTGCTGGTGAGGAGGTGGCCATGGGGGGAGGTGGGGCTGGGGCAACGGCACGCTTGCCCACAGAGAGAGCTCTGAGTGCCCCCTCTGGCACACGTGCCCTAGGTTCACCACCGATATAAAGCATTAAACCTTATGGTGGACAATGTTGCTCAACTAAAATATCCCAAAGGCTATACTTTTTGGCCAAATGGCCCCTCACCATTCCTGTTAGTAAACATAAATATGTCCTCTGCAGGCCCAATCAGCGGCCTAAGGAGTCTCTCTCTTGTGGCAGCCAGGATACAGTCCTAGGCCAAGATATCGCTGTCCTCTCTTCTTGGGATGGCAATCTCTCACTCTGAAGGACTACAGCCTCTTGTCCTCATAGTATCTTCAAATATGTCCTTCTCCCCAGCACTTTGATTTTTCTCCCCCTGCTGGGGACTACATTTCCCAGCAATCCCATCCACAACTCCTTCCTGTCCTAATTCCAGGGGAGAGGCCTCAACCAGGTAGCCAGCCAGCCTACCAGGAAATGCTGCTAAGAGAGCAGGTTACATGGGCAACATTCTCAATGCAGTTGCAGGATTCTAGGCTGAGCCAAAGCAAGCAGATCTGTGAAAAGCTATGGCACCTGACAAAGAAGTGGCAGTACAATCTGCTACTTGCTTGGCTGCACTGATTTGTTGTTTTGACAAGCAAAAATCTTTGGCCTAGAATAGAGTTGCTGGATCACTTATTGTCAAAAATAGGAAGAAAGAAACTATCTTCAGACACACATCTTTAAAAGCTGACAGCCTGCTAGATAGGTCTCCTGGTAGACAATTTGAAATCGTTGGATTGGTGCTATACAGGAACAACAGCCCATGACAATAAATTTCCATCTCTCTGTGTCAATCTGTGCCATATGGCTTCCAGACCAAGTCTTCCCTGAGGCTGCATTAACCACAAGTGAATTCAGCATCAGGTACTGTAAGAGAAAAGGATTTTTGCTATAGTTTATATCAACATTTCAGTTTCTTATTAATCACTGGTATAGATGCCAGTTTTTTTCAGGTTTCAACTTCAGCCTTCACATTCAATAGTTATAAGACTATTAAAATGCATGTTCTCAATGTACTGCTTGAAAAACAAAATACTGCAGCCAACTCCACCTCTTCTATTTTGGAGGTTCAAATTCAAGTAATTGTTCCACATAATGTTGGTTACCTTCAACTTTAATTTTTTTTCTTTAGGAAATAAGAAAGCACTGTCTTGCTCTGCCAGGCTATTCATCTGGCCATTGGACTCCCTGTTTCCACTGCCGCCTTGCCATAACAAATTGCCCAACTAGCCTCCAGATTATGACCATCCATCCAAGGAATCTCAAAAAGAACTGATCATCTCTCTCTGTTTCCATCACTACTGAATCCTGTCTCTTCCACTGTCCTGAATTACCTTCCAAAGAATCAGTGTAACCCCACTTTGGTCTGCATACCATCTTTCTCATACTCAAAGCCTTCCCTAATAGTGAACCCAAGACCCAAACATCCACTCTGGCACCAAAACAAACAAAGTTGCTTTCATGATAACTGATCTGCCAATAAATTGGAAGGTTATTGTGAAAATCATCACTGAATTTTGACTGGCATTCTCTCCATTTGAAGAGGGATCTTATTCTCCCTCAATACTGTGAATGTGTAGTAATGTCCTCACAGGTTGAACAGACATAAATGACTGTCCTGAGGCTGTTATCCTGTGCAATTTAGGCATGAGATGCAATGAAATAATTAATAAAGTGCTAGTGGCGTGCTGATGTCATAAACAGGCCGGTTGTATGAGTTTTCATATTAGATCTTAATACGATGCAATTTGTTCCCACCCTGTGACACTACTGAAAAGTGTGTGGCTCCTTTTGCTTTTTGTCAGAATCAGAATAATGGGCTCTGGAATTTTAGAAGGCTATGCCCCACTCTGTCCAATCCAAAAACATTCTAGATCCCTGATGATGATGTCAGCGCTGCGACAGTTGATAAACTATAGCCATTTTACCTTTTGTTTTCCTTGTGCATCTATACCAGTGATTAATAAGAAACTGAAAAGTTGATATAAACTATAGCAAAAATCCTTTCCTCTTACAGTACTTGATGCTGAATTGAAATGCCAACGTGTACCTGGACCCTGCCGCTGCGGTCGATGTCATAGCGGCAAACCTAGAGGGGGAGGCATTGGAATGGCTGAATAGCTTGCACAACGAGCAAGCACCCGAGCTATGGGACTATGACCTATTAATCCAAGGCTGAGAGCCAGGTTCGAGGATGAATCCATAGCTCTACAGGCCGAGAAGGACATTCACGAAGTAAAACAGGCAGGCAGACCAGCAAAGGAATATGTGTGTGAATTCCGCAGAGTGGCAAGCCAAATTGAGTGGTGGCCAGAAAGATCCCTGATGCACCATTTCAAGAACGGCCTGGACCCTAATCTGTTCCAAGCCTGTGTTTACCGTGGAATTCCTGACCAACTACAGGAGTGGTACTGAGTGTCAGTGAAGATGGACATCAAGCTGACCCATTATAAGAAGCCAATTACCCCTGGACCTGGACCATGACCAAGAAAGGCTAGACGACCACCTACCTGATGAACCCCAGCAACAGGAGCTGCAGAACCTCCAAAACCATCTTCAGGCCCACCGATCAAATGCTTCAGATGCGGCCAGCCGGGCCATTGGGCAGCGGTTTGCCCTGTCCCATTCCCGCAACAGAAAAGCGGCTCAGTCTCATCAGAGAAAAAAAAAGTAAGCCAGCTGTCTGCCAGAGAAAAATCAAATTGAATCGCTCAGGAACTAGCTGCCCAACTCACCTTACCTACTCAAGAGAAGGTAGAGAACCCCACCGACCCAGCCACAGCACTGGCTCCTTACGACAGTGATGATGAGGGAGAGAGTGACCCAATGGTGAGTGAACCTATTCCACCTTTTTCCCTCCCTGCCAAACTTATAGTTCCTAAGACAAGAGCTCAGGGTGCTCACGATGCATTATCAGCCTGCCAATTGCTCTCAAACTGGGCCTTCGGGTGAGGTTATTCTCCAAACCCATGAAATTTGAACAGGCAGATGGGTCCTTAATGGGAGGAACTTTAATCACCCACCTAACAGAGCCAGTGCGGCTAGAAATAGGTGAACATTTGGAATTCATCCAATTTGTGGTGGCTCCGAAAATGACTGAAGCAATGATTCTAGGTCTAGCTTGGTTAGACAAGTGGAAACCTGTCATGCCCCGTCGGAGCCTGAATCTGCTGAGGAAAATGAGCTGGAACTGGAGTCGACAGAGATCAAGGGAGATCCGGTCTTCTACCTGCCCACTGGCTGCACCAGTGCTCTTTGTCAAGAACAACTTGGGGGAGCTCAGACTATGCTGTGATTACCAAAAATTGAATGTCATCACGGTACATAATCGGTACCCACTCCGCTCATCCCCGAACTCATCAAGCTGCTCTGCCAGGCCAAAATATTGACTAAGTTGGACTTGCGGGGAGCCTATAACTTGGTCCAAGTTCAAGCCGGAGATGAATGGAAGACGGCCTTCCGGACACGTTATGGACACTTTGAGTATACAGTTATGCCATTTGGCTTGACCAACACGCTGGGAGTGTTCATGCATTTTATGCATGACATGTTCAGTTGGATCAGTTTGTGGTTGGTCATCTACCTCGATGACATCCTGATCTACTCTTCCTCCCCACGAGAGCATTGGAAACATGTTTGGCTCGTATTGCAGCACCTGCGGGAGGATCACTTCTTTGCCAAGCGGGAGAAGTGCCAGTTTGCACAAACCATGATCGGTTTTCTGGGTCATTGCATCTCGCCCGAAGATGTGGAAATGGACCCAGAGAAAGTAGAGTCGTTGCAGAAATGGCAGCCTCCAAAGCAGGTAACGGATGTGCAGTGACTGTTGGGGTTTGTGAATTATTACTGCACATTCATTCCCTGCTTTGCAACCCTGACTGCTCCCCTTTCCAATCTGTTAAAGAAAGGGGTGAAGTTCAGCTGGGGCACTGAGGAGCAGGGGGCCTTGGATGCCATTAAGGCCGCCTGAGCCTGAGCCCATCCTCAAGCATCCTGACCCCTTAAGACTGTTCATGGTGGAGACAGATGCATCGGATGTGGCCGTCAGGGCTGTACTCCTGCAGGCCTATGCCCCCACAGATACCTTGTTCCCGTGTGCCTATTATTCCTGGAAGCTGTCGGCACCAGACCGGAATTATACTATATGGGACAAGGAGCTGTTGGCAGTCAAAGTTGCTTTTGAGACATGGCAGCACCACTTAGAGGGGGCTTGTCACCAAGTCGAGGTTCGAACTGACCATCGGAACCTAGAGCATCTACGGACGGCCAGAATGCTGAACCAGCGACAGGTGCGATGGTCGCTGTTTTTCACGAGGTTTGATTTTTGGGTGACGTATGTCCCTAGTGGGTGGAACCAGCATGTGGATGCGCTGTCCCAGAAGCCCGAGTTCACCCAAAAGGAGGACAAGATGATGCCCAGAACAGTCATTCCCTTGGAACGGTTGGCGGCCACAGAGGAGCCTGTGAACCTACGGATCAGGATTCGTGAGGCGCAGTAGCAGGATCTATTCATGGTGGTTCGACGTCATGAGTTGGCTGGTGATGGGGGAAATGAGACCCCTTAGATGTATATGGACGACCTGTTACGTTTTAGAGACCGCATCTACATTCCTCAGGGACCTCTCCGTGGCATCATTCTGAAACAATGTCATGATAGTCTGGCAGCGGGTCACTTCGGGGTCTTTAAAACACTGCACCTTGACCTTGAGGTGTCAGGCTATGTAGCATTGTGCAGGACCTGTCAACAGGCCAAGTATGCTAGTGGTGCACCCCCTGGTCTCTTGCAGCCACTACCCATGCCAGAAAGACCATGGGGGGCGGTCTCATTGGACTTCATTACCGAATTGCCCCCATCAAAGGATGCCACAACCATCTTGGTGGTGATGGACATGCTCACAAAGATGGCCCATTTTATTACATGTGTGGGTCTCCCTACAGCACGGATGACGGCCCAGTTGTTTATCGCCCATGTGTTTCGGCTGCATGGATTACCAGACCGAGTAGTGTCAGATTGGGAGGGTGCAATTTACAGCACACTTTTGGCAGATCCTACTCATGGAACTGCAGGTACAGGAGTGTCTGTCATCTGCCTATCACCTGAAACCGACAGGGGCACAGAGAGGGTGAACAGCATCTTGGAACAGTACCTCCACTGTTTCAGCAACACCCAACAGGACAATTGGGCGGAGTTGCTGGCTGTGGCAGAGTTCGCCTATAACACCCAGCATGCATCCACCCATTTATCGCCATTCTTTGCCAGTTATGGCTTCCATCCACAGCTCTTCCCGTTGGCTCCATCTGACTCCCCAGTTCTGGCTGTGGATAAGTTCCTTCAAGAGCTGAAAGCCATGCACCAAGTAGTTCAAAACCAGCTGGAGAAAGCCAAGGAGTACTACAAACGATTCACCAATCATCATTGTCGAAACATCCCTCTGTTAACTGTGGATGATAGGGTTTGGCTTTCCACGCAGTACCTGCAAACAGCACAGCTGTCAAAAAAACCTTGATCACCATTACTTGGGGCCATTTCCGGTCGAAGCGGTGATTAATCCTGTGGCGTTTTGCTTGTCATTGCATTGTATTCGAGATTCCTGCTGGTTGCGGGGCTAGTTTCAGTACCTTGTAGCATGGAAAGTCTATGGACCAGAGGACTTCACCTGGGTCGATGCCATCAACATCCACGCCCCTCATCTGGTCCACAACGTCCCAGTCTGCATGGTCCCAGGGGAGGGAGCCCTGCAGGGGAGGATAGTGTTATGCCCCTGTTGGAGCCTGAATCTGCTGAGGAAAATGAGCTGGAACTGGAGCCAATGGAGATCGAGGGAGAGATGTCTGTGGCTTCAGAGGAATGTGGGGAAGAGCAGGCTGAGACAGGCCAGGGCCTTTCAGGATTGGGACAAGATGAACATGAGAGACAGAGCTCAGGTGATCAGCAAGAGCCACCCCCTCCTGATCCTAGAGCACGGAGAGTGGAGAGAAGGAGGGAAAAACGCAGGCAGGCTCAACTACTTGGGAGGAGAGCACCCCGCCCTCTCCACAACGCACACCTGGAAACTTAAGGAGATGCTATGGGGAGGGCATTTATTGGGAACAAACGCTGAATGCTTGGAGTTTTGTGTGCCGTTGCTGATCTAGGAAACGACTCCCTGATCTCTTATTCTGTGTTGTGATTTCTGCTTGGAAACCCTGAAACTCTGACCATTAGACTGGCTGACAAACTTGATTTGGTGTTCAAAGACCTCGGATTGAATTTTGGCTTCTCTTCTGAAACTGCTCAGGCAAGCTTGTATTTCCACAGATTCATTAGATTTTGGATGTATGTTTCTTTCCTTGTTATCTATGTGGCCTTGAGTAAATTACTCTTCTAATCTGTGTGTGACTCAAAACCTGAAGGAGGATGGCTTGTTCCATACACACACTTTCTTTTCTTTTTTCTTTTTTTTTATTAAAAAGTTTTTTATTTATAATACAATTAAAACAAAAATGGACATACGTGGCATTCCAGAGTAAATATTCCTAACAATTTGTTTCTCGTGATACAAAAACTTAATACATCATCCTTAACCTCTATATAAACCTCATTCTTCTACACAATACAATTATATATACAATTATATGTACAATTATATGTATG
>NW_015386633.1:51044-66704 GCF_001527695.2 Protobothrops mucrosquamatus | reverse complement strand
ATCCAATTCTATCGGTTCTAATTTAATACCTAACTCTTTTTTATCTTTCCAATATCTCGCCTGTAGCTGCAGGTATGCCCACCATTCTAGATCTATCCCTTCATCCTGGAGGGTTTTCCTGGATTTCAATTCCCCTCTTTCATCTAAAATATTTTTATATGTTATGATCCTATCTAATTGGATAAATTTTGGATGCACACACTTTCCATGCCTGAAGAGTTAAAAACTTGTGAAACTACTTGCAGCCAGAGGCTGCTGAAGGTGTGTGTGTCTTACTTTGTTCTGCAGCTTGCCAGAAACGTGGGAGCATTTGGGGAAACTTTGGAGCAAATAAAGGGTGGTTTGAACTGCCAGTTGACTGTTTTGCCTCTGTGCCATGTCCTGGGTCATCACAGAAACTCTTTATCTGGTGGAAAAAGAGGATGAGGACCCTGAGATTGCCCATAGATCGCAAAGTTGGAATTGATTGATTGACCTTTCCCCCCCAAAAAATCTTCCTTGGTTTCCTTGCACGCGGTGGTGGTGGCAGTAAGGAACCGGTATACTGGTTTCTTACCATCACCTGGCTTGTTCCGTGGCCTCATGGCAGCAGCATTGGGTGCGATGCGCAAGGCGGCAAACAGCCACATCGCACCAAAACCGAGGGGCTGTCGGGTCGCGTGTTGTGCTGGCGTCCTTCGTGCCGGGCATCCTTTGCGGTGAGTTTCTGGAAAGGTTTGCAACAGGGGTGGGTGCGACCCACGAGGTGGCAATTGGCCACGGCTGAAAGCAAACAGCCACATCGCGCTGAAACCAGCCATTTGCCGCCTCCTGCATAGTGCCACTGCCATGAGGCTGCGGAACAAGCCAGGTGGTGGTAAGAAACTGGTATACCAGTTCCTTACCTCTGCCTGGCTTGTTCCGTGACCTCATGGCAGCCGCATTGGGTACGATGCGCAAGGCGGCAAACAGCCACATCGCACCAAAACCGAGGGGCCGGCAGGCTGTGGCTGCTTATGGACACAGTTGGCCCCCATGCGCTTGCTGTGTGCGGGGGCCGATGATGTCAGGCAGCGGCCACCCCGGCCCTACGTTGCCTTGCCTTGCCCTGGGGCAATGGCATCCCTGCCCTGCCCCCTGCCTCACCTCGCCTCACCCCACAGGATAAGCCTCCTGCCCATTGTGCCACCCGCCAGAGACCCCCTGGATCTCCCCCAACCCTGCCTGGCCCCCACAGGCGTCCCTCACCATGAGCAACATTGAGGTGGCTACGCCCACCCCAGCCACGTCCACCCAGTCCACTGTGACCACCACAGCCACGCCCACCAAATGGGCCACACCCACCCAATTGGCCACATTCATCCAATGGGCCATGCCTACCCGGCACCCAACGATACATAAGTGGGTTTTGGGTTGCAGTTTGGGCACTCCGTCTCTAAAAGGTTCGCCATCACTGGTTTAGGGAAAAGAAAGATGGGTCACTTAGACTCTGCATTGATTTTAAGGGACTTAACTGTGTGAGTATGGAAAATATGTACTCCCTTCCTCTAATGAAGGACTTATTAACCTACCTGGCAAAGGGGCAGATTTTTATCAAATTAAATCTAAGAGGCGTACTACCGCGTGAGAATAAAAGGCGATGAATGGAAAACTGCTTTTAACAGTCCTTTGGGTAGCTATCAGTTCAAGGTTATGCCATTCGGACTATAAGGTGCTCCTGCTGTGTTCATGCAGCTGATTAACCAGGTGTTACATGATCACCTGTACAAAGGTGTTTTGGTTTATCTTGATGATATCTTAATCTATACTGAGACTATGATAGAGCATGTAAGCTTAGTGAGAGATATGCTGAAAAAACTACTAGACACAAAGCTCTACGTCAAACTGTCAAAATGCAAATTTCATCAGACGTGCTTGGATTACTTAGGCTATAGAATTTCCAGCGAAGGCATCAAGATGGATCCAATAAAAATGAAGGCTGTTATTGAATGGCAACCTCCAAAAATTCGAAAGCAGCTACAGAGCTTCCTGGGATTTGCAAACTTCTATCGTCAATTCATCCCTTTGTTTGCTGAAATCGCTTTATCCCTGACAGAACTGTTAAAAACGGGCAAAGAAGGGGGGAAGCCTCGACCTGGTCAACCACTGCAATGGACTATGGAATGTCAAACTGCTTTTGAGAACTTAAAAAGACTTTTTGCTGCTGAGCCAGTCCTAAAGCACCCCTACCCAGAGGAACCATTCGTGATTCAAGCCAATGCCAGCAATGTAGCTGTAGGGGCAGTACTCTTACAAAAAAATCATAGGAGGATTTTACAGCCCTGTGCTTACACTTCAAAAAAGTTCACTGACACGGAGAGGAGATGGGCCGTTTGGGAGAAAGAATCCTTTGCGATCAGATGGGCCTTACTGACATGGCACAATTTCCTCGAGGGGAGCAAGGTGCCTTTTGAAGTATGGACTGATCACAAAAACCTAGAGGCATTGAAAACTCCCCATAAACTATCCCCCAAACAAGTACGCTGGGCGCAGTACCTTAATCATTTTAATTTCACCCTTAAGTATATACCGGGGGGGGGATTTCTTGGCTGATGCCCTACCCAGATTACCCCAATATAAAAGCCAGCATGAACAGGTTATTGATTCCATTATGTCGGCACCACAGGTTATTTCGCAGATAACCCCCCAGAGACCCCAATCTGTAAAATCTTCTACCCCCCAACAATCCGTTAATAAGAAGTTAAAACAAGAACTAATCAATGATCAATGGTTTAAGGACAATCAAACCCTCCTTACCCATAAGGATGGGTTGGCTTACAATGGGGGGAAATTATATTTGCCTGAATCACTAAGATTCCAAGTGCTCCAGTGCAGCCATGATGTAAAACAGGCTGGCCACTTTGGTTACTTGAAAACACTGCATTTAATTCGGAGGCAATTTTGGTGGCCAGGCTTAAAGAGAGATGTGGAGAACTATGTAAAGCTGTGCAGTCTGTGTTACCATGAAAAGAATTCCAGGGAAGCCCCCTGGACTATTGCAGCCTGTTGCAGATCCTTCCCAACCATGGGAAGAGATCGCTATGGACTTTATCATTGAGTTACCTGAAAGCAGAGCCTGGGCCTCCCGTCAGCCCAGAAACTGGCTAAGATGTTCTTAAAACACATTTACAGACTACACGGCATACAAAGCGAGTGATCTCTGACGGGGGGGTACAATTCACGGCTAAATTTTGGAGAAATTTTCTAAAAATAATTGGCTCAATGCAAGGATTGTCATCGGCTTTTCATCCATCTACGAATGGAGCAGCTGAAAAAGCGAACACAATGGTGGAACAATATCTTAGGTGTTATGTGGATTACCAACAAACAAACTGGACTGACCTCCTCCCTTTCGCTGAAGTGGCTTACAACAACACTGTCCACAGTAACATCGGATTCACACCTTTTAAAATCACCACTGGAAGGGATTTCATCCCAATGCCTGAATACCCCCAAGAACCACCTGCCTCTCAGACTTTAGATCAATGGGTGTCAGCATGGAAGGAAGTATGGGACAATGCCAAGAAAGCTTTGAAAAAAGCCTCAGAAACGTATAAAAAAACAAGCGGACAGGAAAAGAGCACCCCAGAGGCCATTTTGGGTGGGGGGAAAGGGTTATCTGTCCATGAAATATTTAAGACTCAAATTGCCTAGCAAAATATTGGGACCAAAATACCTGGGACCTTTCCCCATAGTGCAAATTGTGAACCCAGTTACAGTAGAATTAAAGCTTCCTCGGCTTTTAAGAAAGATTCACCCTGTATTTCACTGCAGCTTGTTGAAACCATTCAGAGAATCAAGTCTAAGACCCCCTCCCAAGAAAGCTCCTGGTCCCTTTGTGCTGGCTGGGGAGACTCATTACAAAATGAAACGTATTCTCAATGCTAGATTGCATAAGGGGAAATTGCAATACTTAGCGCAGTGGAAGGGCTACTTATTATCAGAGGCTACTTGGGTGAAGTGTACTGATGTAAAAGCTAATAGACTTATTTGTAAATTTTATGATAAACATCCAAACAAGCCAAGGGGAAATCCTTAACAAGCTTTTGTTTGATTTGCAGGACTTCTCCTTTCTATTAAAGGGGGGGGGGGTGTCAGCGCTGCGACAATTGAGAAACTATAGCCATTTTACCTTTTGCTTTCCTTGTGCTTTTTTCTGTTATTTGGGATTTTCAGATATAGAAGAGGGGATTGGGGGAATGCTTGAGCATTTTCTGTTAGCCATAACATTTGCAGCTGGGTGAGAATCAAGGTCAATGTTAGATAAAGTTTTGGTGGATTGAAAAGTTGGGAGGAGAGCTCACATTTTAGAATAATTGGTGAATGTGATTTATGACAGCTTTTCTGGGGTGGGAATTGCAACTTGTTACTTTGTATCAGGGAGGAGGGAACTTTAGTTTTGGGTTCAACTATGTACATGACAATACTTTGTTTCCTGAATAAAATGTTCTTTGAGGAATAAATCTTTGCCTTGAAGTTCTTTTAAAAGGTTTCATCTATCGGAACCAGGACAGACAAGCAGAAAATACAGAAGCAGTGATGAACCAGTTGGGTGACTTAGCCTTACAAAGAACACCATTTATATCTAGTTTAAGGTTGTAATAAGCCCAGTGGGCTTATCTCAGCACTGAAAATTCAGTTCAAATTTCAGAGATTCATCTGGCAGAAAGCTTTCAAAGAAAAAGTCTTGGCAGCTAACAGTTTGGAGAGCTTTGTGGCAGCTTTTACATATGGGAACTGTCCCAGTGATTTCACTGAGATCAGGCTCATTTGTTGGTTTACTGATTATTTCTATTCATATGGCCATCCTTCTGAAATTTATGACTGGGCAGCTAGCAGCAGTTAAAAATTCTATGGAACAACAGTTAACGAGAAAATGCATACATAATTGATAGTTGAGATAAAAACAAAACAACCAGCAATGCCTTTAAGACCTTACGAAAGACCAGCAGGGTCAGGGACAATCTCAATTTGGGAGAGAGGGGAATGGTTACAAATGGTAGGCACCATGACAGAAAGGAATGCTCTGGATACTGAGAGATGGCACTCCGTAATACAGTATATGGGACCAAGAGCATTCTCTCCTGCCAGTTCTAATGGGACAGGAAAACGTAATTGGAAAAAGGCAATCTCTCAAATAACTTCACTCTATGAAGGGCTTTATCGGTAGCTACCAGTAGTTTAAATTGAACTCAGAAGTATATAAGCAATCAATGTTGTTCACAGAGTAGAAGTTTAACATATAATGATCAAGGAGTAGGCATAACTGCCTGCACTGCTGCATTTTATACTAGATGCAACTTCTGGATTGATTAGGTTGCTTTTTAAAAGCCAGTAACATCATTGGGCCCTGATCAAACCTGGGTTTCTTGAGGTCATTCCTAAACAGCCCTGTCAGATTCAGCTCTCTCTTGGCATAACCAAACACCTCTATAACACTGTCTTTTGGTGCTGTCTCTTTAGACCCCAGTGTTCTTCAGATCTGAATATAGGAGGTTCCAGATTCAAGTCAGAATCTGCTAAATCCATGGCAGGAATGGTTAGGCTTCTTGTTGCATGAGCATGATTGAGGAGTCCTGACCAAATGTTTGTTGGGATGTTTTCTCCAATCCTCTTCTTTAACACAAAGTGACTAGGCCATGATATCAGATTTCACTGGAATAAGAAACATTAGAGGAAAGAGAAGGATTGTTTATGGGTAGTTACTGCAGCATGACTATTAAAGTGTATTACCTATTGTAGAAGGCTGCTCTGAGACCAGGAAAAGCCTGTCTCTGATTTCCCTTTCTGATGTAGATCCTTTCATCCTTCCACAATAGCAATGGCTCTAAACAGCATGTACAAGACAACCTAGAGTTCAAACGAAATAGCAAGGCTAGGCATAAAACTGAAAACACACAAGTAGAGGTAGGATCATTACAAAAGAGATTTCTTAAGTCTAGGGGAGGGGGGAAATGTGAGAGATTCAGAAAAAGTCTGCTTGAATTGTGCTAAATATAAGTTGATCTGGGAAAATTACTTTGGCAAACTTTCAAGATTCTGTTATATTATGCTACTAGCAATAAAGATGATTCAAGAAATCCAGGTAGCTTGTTTCCTGACTTTGCAAATCTTGAAAATTTCATTAGAACCATGATAATACTGATGATGGTTCTGAGTGTACTCCCATATAGAGACAGAATCCATGTGTCATGCACAGCTATTATGCACTTATTTGTATTTTTCCTTCCTTTTTTTTTTGAGCAAGACTACAATATTCTGAAATTTTCTAAACAAAACTTTTTCTCACTGTTTTCTTGACATTACTTTTGAATCTTACTGGCAATACTTTGGAGACCTATCAGCCTGACCTCAATACCTGGGAAGATTCTGGAAAAGATAATCAAACAACAATTCAGCAAACACCTAGAGGCAAACAAAGTCATTATTAAAAGCCAACATGGGTTTGTCAAAAACAGATCATGCCAGACAAATCTTATTGCATTCTTTGACCAAGTGACAAAATTAGTGGACCAGAGGAATGCTGTGGATATAATTTACTTGGACATTTGACAAAGTAGATCACAACCTACTACTTGATAAGATAGAAAAATGTGGGTTAAGACAGCATCACCACCAGATGGATTCGTAGCTGGCTGACCAGCCGTACTCAGTGTGTGGTCCTCAACGGAACCACATCTACATGGAGGGAAGTGTGTAGTGGGGTGCCCCAGGGCTCTGTTCTGGGCCCAGTGCTCTTCAACATCTTCATCAATGACGTGGATGAGGGGATAGATGGGGAACTCATCAAATTTGCAGACGACACCAAGCTGGCAGGAATAGCCAACACTCCGGAAGACAAGCTTAAGATACAGGAGGATCTGGACAGACTTGAACACTGGGCGCTATCTAACAAAATGAAATTCAATGGTGAAAAAAGTAAGGTTCTACATTTAGGCAAGAAAAACCAAATGTACAGATATAGTATAGGGGGTACCTTGCTCAATAGTAGTAACTGTGAGAGGGATCTTGGAGTCTTAGTGAACAATCACTTAAATATGAGCCAGCAGTGTGCTGCAGTTGCCAAAAAAGCCAACACAGTGCTAGGCTGCATTAACAGAGGGATAGAATCAAGATCACGTGAAGTATTAATACCACTCTACAATGCCTTGATAAGGCCACACTTGGAATACTGCATCCAGTTTTGGTCACCACGATGTAAAAAAGATGTTGAGACTCTAGAAAGAGTACAGAGAAGAGCAACAAAGATGATTAGGGGACTGGAGGCTAAAACATAAACAACAGTTGCTGGAATTGGGTATGTCTAGTTTAATGAAGAGAAGGACAAGGGGGGACATGATAGCAGCGTTCCAATATCTCAGGGGCTGCCACAAAGAAGAGGGAGACAAGCTATTTTCCAAGGCGCCTGAAGGCAGGACAAGAAGCAACGGGTGGAAATTAAGCAAGGAGAGAAGCAACCTAGAACTAAGGAGAAACTTCCTGACAGTTAGAACAATTAACCAGTGGAACAACCTGCCTCCAGAAGCGGTGAATGCTCCAATACTGGAAGTTTTTAAGAAGAGACTGGACAGCCATTTGTCCGAAATGGTATAAGGTTTCCTGCCTGAGCAGGGGGTTGGACTAGACGACCTCCAACGTCCCTTCCAACTTTATTATTATTATTATTATTATTATTATTATTATTATTATTATTATTATTATTATTATTATTATTATTATTATTATTATTACTCCTACTACTACTACTATTACTACTACTACTACTACTACTACTGTGGTATCATTTGCATGTATAGTAAATGAAGTGACTGAAAACTGCTTTAAAATCTTCCAAATGTTGGTTTATTTTTTTAAATCAGAATTGTAGTTGGCTTGGTACTTAACATTGTTGGGTTTGATTATGTTGTAAATCATCTTGGAATTTACAGTTAAGGAGCTATACATTTCAGTGAAGAAACTAAATATTCATATATCTGTAAATTACAGAACTTATTGTGCACTTTTATGACATATATAACAAATTCAGTGTAAAAAGTCCTAGAACAAGTATTTCTATCCTTTTATCTCCAGAGAAACTCAAGCTATAAATTAAAGCCAGATAAAAAAGCGAATGGAGAATACTATTTTATTGTCTAAAAATGTAAAAGAAAAATGCAGAAAAGATTGAAGCTCAAAATGGTAGGTCATATATATGCAAATCACTGGAAATACCGAAATAAAAAATACCTACTGAAGGGCTTAGGGATGTAAATAAAATATCTAGGTAGAGGTTTAGTGCATTGCTAATACTTACATGTATTTCTTCAAAATATGAATCTGTAATACTGCAATATTAAGCATGTTACTCTTTATTTAGGCACTTAAATAGTGTTAGCAAATAAGTGACATTAATTTGCAATACATATCCACTAATAGTTTAACATGATGTGGCATAAAAATTATAAATTACCTTCCAGAAAACCTGCTACTATAGCAATCATTTTAAATGTTTAGCCAATCATCTTGCTTTCCTCTAAAATGAAAAACACTTTGCAAAAACAAATAGAAATACTTACTTGTCAGAACCCATTCCTATTTTATTTCTACCTATCCCCTCTGACCTAAAAACAAACCTCACCTTCCCCTGGGTTCTGCCATACTCCCAAGGAAAAGGGGGAATGTGCCTGCGGGGTTATTGCTTTCCCTTCCTCTATTCGCTACAATGTAACAATTTGCTTCCTGCACTGTATCTCTCTCTGAACTTTCTTCTCCCTAACCTGTCAGCTAGAAAAAGCGGGGGAGAAAGAAATACAACCTCCGGAGCCTGGCTTATTTCTCCATTTTCAAAAGGAGGTATGAAGAGCTGCTTGAACGTCGCGCTATGACCGGAGCTGGACCGATGTTATCTCCCCTTTCTCACGATGGACTTAACACCTGGGGATTGGCCAGTTTGAACCGTCCGGATGAACTGTGGGGTGGGGTTTGCTTGGGGACACTTTAAAGTATCGATCTGCAAAGGAATCCCTCAAATCCTGTCTATTATGCCTGCTATCAATTACTTTTAATAAAAGTTCCTGTTGGAGGAAACTGTCTCCAAGAGTTCTGCTTTCTTAAGATGTGGGATTGAAGTGGGTCCTTACATTACTATAGCATAAGCAAAGAAATCAAAGTAGAAAAACATGTTCAAATGGAGAATGGTTGGGATACTCTCTTTGAAGGAAAGTATCCCAGCTGAATTTTTCTAGAAAAAAATGACCAACATTTCTTCATTTTAATTATTGTCAAATGTTAAAGCAGAGGGGGGAATCTCCAGTCTATAGATTGGATGTGGCCAACAGCTGCCTTTCCTAAACCCTATCCACCTTGCTTCTGTGCCAAAAATTAGGGTTAAAATAACTGTCTTCATATGCAACATATTGTCTTTTAATCTCCACTGTTCCAATGAAAAGATTTTAAAGCCTAATTATTATCTGGAGGGTGGAAAGGGGAAAAATCAGAATAAAGGAAACAAAGAATGAAAGGAATAATAGAAAAAAGAGATTGAACATGAGAAAGAAAATAAGGAACTGCTATGCCATGCAACTCACAAACTGGTGAACTGGTTCCCAACCCCTGGAATGCAGCCATCAGATTGAAAAGAGTTCCCCATCCTGAAGTTTAAAAACTATGTATTATCTGAAATGCAACCACTCCACTGCTTATATGCTTAAACCTGTGGTTCTCAACCTTTTTAATGCCACGACCCCAATTGGTCATAAGTCGAGGACTAAACCGGTCGTAAGTCGAGGACTAAACTGGTCGTAAGTCGAGGACTACCCAACCGGTCGTAAGTCGAGGACTTTCCCTGCCCGGGAGCACTGTGCATGCGTGGTTCCGCCCCCTGTGCCGGCCGAGGCGTATCTGGCAAGCGGCAGAGATGGAGCAGGCCGACCACCAGCTGGCCCAGCCCAAGGGAGGTAAGGCACCCGCCGGAAAAGGGGAAAAAATGGCGGACAAAAAAAATGGCGGACAAAAAAATGGCGGACAGACTTGCTTGGCGACCCCCATGAAATGGTCAATCGACCCCAAATGGGGTCCCGACCCACAGGTTGAGAACCACTGGCTTAAACCATAAAAAATTCAGAACAAACAGAACTATAAATATATAAACAAACTAGAAGCTATAAACTTGGATAAACAAATCTCAACAACTTGAGACTAGTACCTCTTTCCCCTTTTCTTCTCATAGTAAAATATACCCCTTCCTTTTTTTGGGATTGCCAGCTTTCACCAGTTTGTGTGGAAGTTTTCTTTTATTTATCAAGGCTCCCTCTAACATACAATACTGTTCCATCTGATGGCTCTTCTGTTAAGCACAATTTGGAAAGAAGAGAGGATGCTTAATGTTGCTTACATTTTCAGTTATGCATGTGAATCTACTGCTTGAAAAGAGCTAGATTCTAGGATGCAGCACAAAGGATTGGATTCAGAGGGCCAATCTCTTATCCCATGGCTAGGTGGTGGACTACTTTCATTGGTAACAGACACAAATTGAATATTAATCTATGCAACAACACTGCTGCTAAAAAAAAAGCTAATCTGGCACACGTGTTACAAGTGTTTCATGTTACAAGGCTTGTAAAATTGTCAGCAGGGATTGCCCAAAACAGCACGTTGCCTAGCCCTAAAGTAACATAATCCTAAATTTACAATATAAGAGAATATTATGGACAGCGGGTCCATATTAGGAATGGAATAGCTATCCTGTTACTCTTCAGAACCATAAAAACATTCTAAAAAGCCAGTCCCACCCCATTTTTCAATTAAGAAAATACACAATCTCCTTTAATATCAACAGAGATAGTTTGAATGTTTCTATGCGGTATAGGGCTAATCTTTTGGTGTACTGCTATAGGGAGAAGAGGTAGCATTCCTGACTGCAACCTTCTTCAGCCATGCCATTGACAATGATTATTTAAAGGAAGAGGCTAGATAATGCAACAAACTTTCATGTGCTTTCAGTAAGGGTCCATATAAATTCCCCATCTCTTCTGACTTGTAATAAAATTGGAGATGAAGTAGATAAAAGGCTTCAAATGCAATATATTTAAACAGTAGGGGCCTTCTCCACACTGGCAAAGGCCATATATAGAAATTCCATAGGACAGTAGATGACACTATTATTCTCATAAAACACCACAATTTTCTGAACATTGGTAGAACTGATCTAGAATGTAACCATGCAATCAATACCTAACAACCTATGAACCTGCAAATATTGTTGGGCTATTAAATCCCATGAATTCTAACTAATGACCATGCTAACTGGGGCTGAGGTTTTCAAGTCAAATGAAATTAGTGTAACATATAAATATTACAGTTTTGAATGTATTGCAGTGAATATTAATCCCTCCACAAAATCAGCTAAATTTATGATCTTAGTCTCTCACTAGCTGCTTTCCTCCTTTTCTCTCATATTTTTCTTTTATTCTCCTCTCTCTCCTAAGCGATTATTCTTGTTTCATATGCTGCCATCCAGACAACTGTAAAAGAAGAAACAGGAATATAAATGTTATTTCTATGAGATTTGTTATCTGCATCTTTGAGGTAAGTAGAATAATTCTGTTTGGAAACTGGGATGATTATGATTACAACAGCTCCTGGGGATAGCCATACTGGATTTTAATAGCCCATTCAAATCTAAATATACTTAAACAAGTTGAGTATGTCTCAGGGAGTCATGGACTTTGACATATCTGATCAGAATGTTCATGATGAAGCAGTAATACAGGTAATCCCCAAGTTGCGAATGTTCCCTTAGCGAACATTTGAAGTTACGCGATACGTGCCCCCTAGGGCTTACGAGAAAGTCCTGAAATTACAAATGTTGCCACACCACAGCAGTTGTTCACCCTTATGAATGAGCGCAGTGGCACTGCAACATTCACCCTGGCTATTCCCTCCCCCCCCCCTGTCCCTAGGCTTTGGATATTTACCTTGCGAAGATCGAGATCCTTCATTTTCTTGGCTGCTCCAGGCCTTTGGTGCATTCTCAGAGAATGGAGGCCTAAAGTAATGCAAGATCACATGGGATCAGTGGCATGAGATCTCATACTATTGATCTCATGTGATCTCACAGTACTTTAGGCCTCTGTTCTCTGCAACAGAGAATGGAACCGAAGCTAGGGAATGCCTCTGAAGGCCTGATCCGGGTGTCGGAGAGTTTTTCCAGGATGCTGCCACCCAGAAATAAGGCCAGGGGACGATTCCATTGCCTCCAAAGGCACGATCCAGGCCTCGGAGGCGTCCTCCAGGCTGCTGCTGCCCGGAAATCAGGCCGGAGGACACTTCCACGTGCCTCCAAAGGCCCGATCTGGGCCTCAGAGGCCTCCTCCAGGCCGCTGCTGCCTGGAAATGAGGCCAAGGAATGCTTCAGCAGGATTGGGCCAGGGAGCAATTGTGGGGAGCCCAGGGGAGGGAACATGAGGTATCTCACTGGGGGGGGTTGGGAGTTCTGAAGCAGATGGCCTGTTCCATCACTAGGCCCCCCATGACCTTCCCCACCCTGAGATACCTCATGTTCACTTAATGAGCCACACATTTGCCCATGCATTTGATTAGCGAATGCATGGGCGAAAGCTGGGAGTGAATCGCGTTCAAGGTATGGGATTCATTCCTACAAATCCTCAAGTTACAAATGGAATGGGCAAGTTCCATTACATTCGTAACTTGAGGACTATCTGTAGTAGCAGCAACAGTTGTTTGATAGAACTATAACTATAAATAGTGTAGTGGTTCAGGCACTGGGCATGGATATGGACTGGGGAGACCGAGGTACAAATCCTACTTGATCTCAGAGATCATTAGGTGATTTTGAGTGAGGTGCACACTCCTCCTTTCCATTTTTCTCTCAGTCTAGTCTACCCTCTCTATCCTTTTTTCTCTTGTTATAGGGACAAAATTAAGGGAACAACCCATAAGCTATAAAAACAAAATAAGAAATGCAACAAATAAATAAAATGTGTATTTTAAATGCTAGATATATAGAAATAATCTAACGTATACACACACATACTTATCATGTATAAATGGCTAATATTTTAACTCCAAGCTCTGCATTTCTCAAGATACCTTATTTCTAAACCAGAAACAAGATTAATTGTGCATTTGACTCCTATCAGCTTTGATTATCTGTAAACCTAACACAGAAACCCCCAAAATGTTTTCATTCAACCTAATTGGAAGGAATATTGGAATGTCAACCCCTCCCCCAAACTCTATTCTTTGTTCCTTTCTTCTTTTAAATATTATCTCTCATGTGCTTTAGGCATCCTATAACTGTATTTAGTTTAAGAGTATAAGTAGAAAATCTGGGAAAACATACAGTATGTCCTGAATTGTAAAGATACACTGTGATATACTGATGGTTTTTACTTTTTATATGTAAAAGTAATACTTTGGTTGTGATTTTTAATGATCTGGAGCAGGACTTGGATACTGCATCTCTCCTCTATTTGACCTCTCAGCAGCTTTCAATACCATGGTCAATGGTATCGGGGACTGGGAGTGGGGGGGAGGTACACAGTGTTGTCCTAGTTTACATCCTTTTTCTAATGCCATTTCTAGTCATTGTTGATCAGGAGTGAGAGGTCCAACCCTCAGCCCTTGCTTTGTGAGGTCCTGCAGGATCAGTGCTCTCTCTGCTCCCGTTTAACACCTACATGAAACAGCTGGATGAGAGCAGGGATGAGATATTATCAGCAGCTTATGTTATTAATTGAATATCTCAGTCTGTGGTGAGTTAAGCGAAGCTGAAACTGCCCTCTCCTGGTGCCTGGAGGCTGTTGAGGTCTGGATTGGGAGCAACAGGTTAAAATTGAACTCTAGCAAGATGGGGTGATTTTAAATCCAGGGCTCCTTTGTTCTTGGAGAATTACCATCCTTGGTCATGGATGGAGTTGCACTGCTCCAGACAGACCTGGTATATAATTTGAGAGTTCTCTTGGACTTATGACTTAAGGAGCAGGTGGCAATTGTGGCCAGGAGAGACTTTGCACAACTGCATATTGTGTGCTAGTTACACCCATTCCTGGACCAAAGGGATCTCACATTCTCACATTCATTCATACCTTGGTCACCCTGTTTGGTCTATTATAACATGCTCCACATGGAGAGGTCCTTTAAAGAGCATCCAGAAACTTCAATTGGTTCAAATTCAGTAGTCCTCAAGATTTTGGACAAATGTGTACATGTGTCAACTCATTTGTGGGAGCTGCACTGGTTGCCTATTTGCTTCCAGGTGCAGTTCAAAGTGCTGGTGATCATCTTTAAAGCCTTACATGGTTTGGGGCCAGGTTATTTGAAGGACTGCCTCTCCCCAATTGCATCTACCCAACCCACCAGAGCAGGAAGGCAGGGCATATTGCAGTTCCCAACTATCAAGGAAGTACATCTGGTGGGACCTAAATAAAGGACCTTCTCTGTGGTAGTTCCCTATCTTTGGAACATTACAGTATACTCCCAGAGATAAGATTGGCTACTACCTTGTTGCTTTTTCACAAGGCCTTGAAGACACAGTTTTGTCAGTGGGCTTGGGAACTCCATTCAGAGCTGCTCAAAAGCCATGTCCAATTGAGTTGTCACTGCTGTGGGGTGAGCAGCATGGGGTGGATTTAAACTGTGGATTTTTAATATTATATGCCCTTGAGCACTGTGTATGAGTTGGGCAGCTATAGAAATCTGTTTAATAAATAAATACATTTGTGAAGCAAGAAGGTTTTATCTCAGTATCTACATTACAGACAAGTTATATTACAGACACTATAATTCAAATATTTTATATACAATATTTTTCTAAAATATTCGCCTTTCCAAATTTTAAAAAAATACAATTGTTTTAAATATCTTTAAATTATTGAATTGGAATTGAGGCTGTGATATTAAATATCTTGGTTTAAAATCCAATAAGAATATACACACACAAATACATACCTAATTCAATTAAAAGGTTGAGTTTGGAACTATAAAGACAGAATAGTATTTCCTCCCCATGAGTTACAGTATTTCTGTTTTTGTTCAGGAACAAATGTTCTAAAGTAAGTCAATCCTGGACTAAAATATAAATATATATCTTCATTTTATTATTATATATTTGGTATTATTTTTTATTTTTATTTCTAATTTTTTAGTATGATTTGGCAAATGTTGTGTAAATGCATAAGCACTTTTTTCAAGGCAAAGTTAGTAACTACAAATTATTATGAGAAAAAGAACTTCAGTAGTGAATTTCAAGCTGGCTGTTGAATTATTTAGGGCTCTTTCTAGGTGTCAACAATGAAATGCAACCCAATATAGTACTTTCACCCAGCTGACTGAATTTGTTGTGTTGAAAATGATATGGATGGAATTCATTATCTCTTTCAGACACCTCTTTCCAAGCACAATTAAACAGATTTTTTTTCATTATTTCAGTTTATTGTATATCTATAGTAGATATAGTGTATACCTTTTTTTAATGAAAATTATCAGCACTTTTGATCAGTGACGTCATCAAGGTAAACAAACCCACGTGCTGATTACGTCAGGAGTTCATGGCCCTAAACGGAAGTGACGTGTTCAGCCCCCACCCTCCGGATGTGACGTGCTGGCCTAATCCCATCAAGAGTGGCAGTCAACCCTCTGGGT
>NW_015386633.1:13417-43068 GCF_001527695.2 Protobothrops mucrosquamatus | reverse complement strand
ACCCAGAGGGTTGACTGCCACTCTTGATGGGATTAGGCCAGCACGTCACATCCGGAGGGTGGGGGCTGAACACGTCACTTCCGTTTAGGGCCATGAACTCCTGACGTAATCAGCACGTGGGTTTGTTTACCTTGATGACGTCACTGATCAAAAGTGCTGATAATTTTCATTAAAAAAAGGTATACACTATATCTACTATCTATTGCCCACAATAAATATACATATATTTGAAATAAGGACTTCTTTGAACAAAACAAGTTGGCCTGATTTCTAAAACTGATCTTCAGAATAAAAATTATGTAATAACAGCAGAGGGAGTTATAAACAGGCTCTGAATCAGAATTTAACTGTATTTATAACTGCTTTCTAAGTCAACACCACAATGAAACTGGTTAAACTCTGGCTATTTTTCTGAGGGTTTTTTTTACATCTTTTCTCATCATCAAATCCTAATTCAACACCAATTTATGTATTTTGATCATTTTATCTATTCCTTATAATATATAGAGAGTATATTTTGTTAGAAAAAGAAAAAAATGATCTAAAACAGCATTGAAGTTTTTCTATACCCATTAGTGAAGATGGAGCATTATAAATGGAACTCTCTCAGAAATCAAACTGTTTATTTATACCAAGGAGAGAGAAAATAAGAATGTAACAATAATTGGTGAAATGTGCTATGATAATTACATAAACGTAAAACAAAAATTAAGCAAACTACATTATAAACTGTTTAAAAAAATTATACATATTATTTCAGAACAGCATATAAAAATATAGCCAAAGCAATTGTTGAACTTCATACCATAATAAGAATAAGAAAAGAATACAAGCAAAAATTAAATACAGTATTATTGATTCTGATTTTTATGCACAAAATTGATTTATTGCCTTCATTTTACAGAAATCTTTTGGAATTTTTTTCTCCATGAAAAAAAGCTGTATCATTTTGTGACATTATGATCATCCATTTTTTCCAAACTATGTAACTTCACTCAAATATATATTGTTTTTGCATTTGATTTATATTAGGCTGCCAATATGGATTAAAATTCAGTACATTTAGTTTGGGTAGAAACAAATAGGATTTCACTGATTACCCTCTAAATGATATTTAAATAATCTCCCTGTCTCATTGTAGTCACATTTTACAATCCAAGGATCTCCTATGTTAAATAAATTTGTATAAAACGAACCCAGTGGTTTCTGAAAAGCCGTTTGAATAAGCAATGCATTCAAAAGTTTGTTGATTTTGAAAAATTACCAGAAAACATGGAGGCCAATGTGTTACAATTATACAATGCAGTAAATAACCAAAGCAACCACATATTTACAAACAATGTTTGCTGCAGTCAATTTGTCTTTCAATAAATTGGCTTATAACTTTTCCCACCATTCAGTAAATCACACTGCAGCTATTATTGCTACAGTAGAGATAAATTGTGAAATATTTTTTCCAATAGTTTTAGCAATTCCAATTTTTCCTGAAGATGAACTCTATATGTAATTTTTTGTATATATTTTGCATGATTTCTAAATAAGCAATAAAATGTACGGTCTTTGGAGATAAATGATAGTTTTGCAAATTTAATCAAGATCTGTTTTTACTTTTTCTGACATCAACACATGGTTTTTCTTTTCAGATACTTTTTAACATGGATGAAGCACATAGCTCAATAATAATAGCAGTAAATGAACATTCTGCAACCTTCCCTATGCTTAACAAAACAACACTTAATAAGTTAAGGTGAGCTTATTAACTGAAATCTGTACTTTTTTTTAATCTAGATTTTCTGTCAGTTACTTTAAGACTATGGATACAGAGGAATCACTTATTTCAGGACAAGTTATTATTGCATGATAGACCAAGAAAGATCCCAGCTCAAAAACAACAGCATGATTTCTCCAAGGCTCTCTGATGCAACTTTAAAAATCAAATATTTAGGATCTTGAATATCTGAAAAAAGAGGGATCCCTTGAAATGGTGGAGAATCTAGAAATCTGAATGCTTTCAGAAAAGCACAAAATCATTATTTCCTTGCTACAAAATCTACTCCTGTAGGAAGCAGAACCCCAAGGATTGTGCCCCTGTTCTGGAATCTCAGAATTCCACAATTTGCCCAACACCCTGTTGGGAGAGTATCAGACGCTGTGACTGGATGCCGAATTGCTTGTGGAGAATGGGTGCCCTGAACCAAAGTCCAATCCATTTGAAAAGAAAATCACAAACCAGAACGGAGGTACTTAAACTCTCCTTCCTTGTCACATCCCCCACAAAATTTGGAAGCCTCGTTCCAATTCCCTAACCAAACGCAGCTTCTCTCTATCAATCTCTCCTTCACCATCGCATGGAAGCTATTAGAGCCCCCCATCCATCCCCCAGCAGAGGCTTAAACTTTGCCAAGTCTGTACATTTCTCAAGGAGATCCATGGTATCGAAAGGGAAGCCAGGCCCGATAGAGCATTTGTCTCAAGGAGCACCCTCTTTTCCCCGCCCCGTAGGAAGCAAGGGACAAGGCAAGGCAAGACAAGGCGCCTAGGCAAAGAAAAGTTAACTCGCGGAAGAGAAAGTAGCGCCCCCTCCTGCTTTAGCAGCCCATAGGAGCCTTTGCCGAGACACTCCCCCGTTTGCTGGCAGCCTGCCTCCCAGCCTCGCTTCTCTGCCTCTTGGAGGAGGAGAGCGCGGCGCAAGGCGGAGAGCACCTGAGGGGGAGCGGGGGGGCGCCGAGGGAAGAGGGTCCTGCTCAGCCCAGCCCTTCCCTGTCGCGGCGCCCCCGAAGCCTCCGCTCTGCGCCCCCTGCGCTCACTCACCTCTCTCCTGCTCGGCTTGGAGGCAGACGGGGATGTTCTTCTTCCAGCCCGGCATGGCTCCTTCAGGGCTGCGGCTGCTGCTTCTGCTGCGGCACTAAGAACAGCAGCCGGGAGCACATTACAGTCCAAGGCGGCGGCGGCTGTCCAACCACCAGCCCCTATTCCCCCGCTTGCACTCCCGGGGAATTGCGGCGGCGGCGGCGGCTCTTCTGGGCAGGAGAAGCAACGAGGCGGGGACTGCGCTGCTGATTGCAAAGCTGCCTCAGTTGAAGGAAGGTGCTGCTGGGGAAAAGGAAGGAAGGGCAAGGGGGCGACACCGCATGCTGGCGGGAGGAGGAGGAGGAGGAGGAGGCTCTCCCCGGTTCAGCTGGGGACATACGCGCGCAGAGGGGTGAATGAGACGGAGGGGAGACGCCGCTTGCTTTGCCTCGCCGCTGCCAGCAGGTGGGAGTGCTGGAGTTGCCGGCTGCACAATGGATGAAGGGCGGGCGGGAAAGAAGGAAAGAGGAATGAGCCAGTGGAGCTGCTTTCACTGGAGACGCCTCCCCTCGATGCCCGGGAAGAGCGGGAGACGGGCACCCCGGAGAAGAATGAGCCGCGGATTCAGGAGGAAACCAAGCACCGCCGTGCGCCAGCCCCAGAAGAGAGCGAAGTCGGCCACGCGTTGAGTGGAAGATGCACCCAAAATGTACCAGGTGGCTTGGACTCCCCCTCATCCCATATGAACATTAATTAGCTAAGAGAATATCATCTCCTCTCCCTCCATAGTCCCGGCTCTTCCCTCGATCTCTTTTCTTGCACCTAAATCCCAACTGTCCATCGGTACTGTTTTCGGTGCAATTGGATCTTCAGTAACAATTGCACCTGTATTTTTGTTCGTTTGAACTCGGAGAAAATGCACAGTTCAATGTAGTGCAACACTGCTCTTGACGATTTTATTTATCCCGCCTATCTGCTATACAGTTTTAGGCAGGTTACAAGTTCAGTTAAAACAACATAGAACATACACTACATAAAATTGTGGTGTTAATGGAGCTACCCCTAGTAGAATCAATTAAAGTTTCTCCCTCCATCCTGACAAGTGGACAGAATTTGTGCCCGTCAGATCTTATTCGCTCTTTCTTAGTCCTACTGACCTCAAAGGGTTGCTGTTGTGGAGAAAATAGAAGGAAGGAAGATTAGATATGTTTGATGCCTTGAGTTACATATAAAGCAATAAAAGCTGGATAAAACTCAAATAAATAAATACATAAATAAATACTGGGGAATTAAGGAAAAAGATCCCTCTTGTTTTATTTTAAACAAAATATTTATTCCATTGTGTTTTGATTGAATCTGAACCCACAAGTACATAACACACAGTCCTTCCAGAGTTAAATACTTCCAAGGATAACCTAATTCTGCTCACTCCAGTTGTCCAAACCATTTGTGTCACTTGCTTTTTTTCTATCCAGATGACTGAAATATATATGACTAGTTTATTTGAACCTACAAGGATTCATCTGTATCCCAGAATGAAACATTTATTGCTATGCTGCTTCAGGCACAGTTTAATGCTAGACATTGCTCTCTGTCAGTTTTGTATGTAGGATTTTTATATAAACAAGTTGCATCAAGAAGAAAATTCTGGTGACTACAGAATATTTTGAAACAAAACTCCCATGTTTTCTATTTAGTCCTCTAGGCCAGGGCTTACACCTTATTATTCCCAAGAATGCCTGGTCACAGGATAAATTCTTCTGTATATTTATTGAATGTGTGCACTACTGTGGCTTTTTTTAATTTGATTCAGTTTTATCATCCTAGGTTTAACTGAGAAGGTTCAAGGGATACTCTGTTCCTACCAAGTGGAATAATATGCACAGCAAGTTCCTAAAACTATCAATGCCTAATTATATATTTTTGCATTTTTAGACCACAAATCAGATGCTTATTAGGTTCACTTCTTTAAAAAAAAGTTAGGTTTTGATTTCATTCTTTGTCTGTTTTCAAGAATAATAAGGTAGTAAGAAAAATAAAACTAAACATAAGAAACAAAATATCCACTTCATTCCTAGAGTAAGAGGGGAAATAGTTTTAATTAAAGCGGGATGTCTTGAAAATTAGGATCACAAGGATTCCATGCAAAGTCAAAGGGAACTTCCTCTTAAAATTCATTTTCTTTCCAGTCTAGAGGAAGTGATCAGGTAGGCACACAGTGTAGCATTTTCCCATTTTCTAAATGTAACTTCTCATCCTTTCTGTTAAGAAAGAGATCTGGTAAGTAGATCTTGGATCTGAATTCCTGGGGAACAAAGACAATTGGAAATTGATAATTTGAATAACTCTTTAAAGAATATCCATGTACTGAGATAATTTAGTGAAAAAAACCTTTCTAAGTTTTTGTACTACCACTTCCATCTGATGAAAATTATAGGAGCTGAAGTCCTGAAATACATAGAGGGAACCTCTTTAAGAAATGTTGCCCTACAATATTCATTTGTTATTGCCTTATAAGCATTTTCAGGAAATAAAAACTAATCACAAAAAATACATAAAGTAACACCTTTATTCTTTATAAAAGCAGAGTATTTGCTCCATTTAACCTCTACAATACAACTTTTTTAGATTCCAGGTAGATTTTTGATAGCAACCAGATACTATTTGAGCTTCTGCTATAGCAACATAAAAGCAGATTTAGATTCTTGGGCTCATCTTGCAGGCTCTGATATATCATTAAAATAAAATGAACAACCTAGTCACTATAACTGTTCTCTTATAGGAAATTAATTATTTAAACAGTTAAACAATATGTGAACAACCCACTTACTGAAACCATCATGTGATGAGACAGTGTAAAAAAATGTATTTGCCTTTGTTGTTTGTAGTGGTGAGTTATATTTCTAATTAAACTATTAAATGGCTTCTAGTATTGGAGAGAAAGAGAAGGGAGATAAAGGTGTTTAAATTAAACACAAGAATGCTAGGAACTAAGGACTACCATCAGTATTCATGCTGTGACAATGGATACTTTTATTGAAAATAAAAATAGACAACATCAATGGCATTGTTCTCCATCCTAGTACCCTCCAGCCTTTAACTAATTGTTATAAATTTAACATTTAACTGAATGTTATAAATCCAATACTTCTGAATAGTATAAGGTTGCAAACTTCTGCCATCAAGTTTAGGAATATAAGTGGAGGTTTAGGAGTTCACCATCTGCTTATCTGAGTCACTAAGAACTATTAAATCGTTTTAGGCAAGCTGCTGTTTGCCCCCACAAGATTCAGGTAAGTATTCATAGGATAATATACCCAATATAATCCTTTGTTAAATAAAGAGGCTGGTTTTAAACTAATTTAAAATGGCTTTGTAAATATATGAAATAAGTTATGTCTGGAAATTGATATTGTTTTTCCAGTAATACCTATGGTCTATGGAAATCTGTTGGAGAGATTCAGCAACCCTAGTCATCCTTACTGGGAATTGTGAGAGCTGTTGTCCAACATTTCTGATGGGCACCAGGTTAAAAAACACTGCAGTAGGTCTTTTGATTGAAAAATAGAAAGAAGTAGATTTAAATAAATAACTTCATAGGTATACTTGCACATTCTTCTACATGAATGTTATGGATTATGGCAGCCTAAAGCCTAAGTGTTCAAGTCATATACTTACCTTGATAAGGTTAATGAATAATAGTTTTAAATATAAAAATGCAAGGCTAAGCCAATTCCCACCTACATTTCATATATACAGTAAAATATACTTCAACAAAGCTATACTGCATCATAGCCTATAATTGACTGGAGTAGCTAACATTATTTTTTCCAGTGTTCACAATTTGCCTCAGTAATTAACCTAACGCTCTGCATTCATTGTTTGTCTATAAACTCCATTGATTAATACATTCTATTTCCAATAAATAGACCCTAGGAGTAAGCAGACTTTGTTGGAGATATGTAAATATCACCACATTAAAAAAAACAATTAGATAATCTTCCTCTGATGTAAAAGATGTCGTCTAATAACTACTAGGGCTCTTTATTTTCAAAATATCAATGTCTAATTTCAGCTAATTCAGTTCATTAAGAACTATTAAGAGAAAATAGTAGCCAGCTTCATCATAACACTAAAATCCAAGCACAGAAGATGAGGTGGAGACAGAGTGGTTTTACAGCACCAGAGCAATTTATTATTTTTAAATTTTATTTTATTTATGTTCCATCTTCATTATTTTTATAAATAATTCAAGATGGCTAACATACCTAACACTTCTTCCTTCTACTATTTACCCCAAAACAATAAACCCTGTGAGGTGGGTTGGGCTAATTGAAAGTGACTAGCCCAAAATCAACCAACTGGCTTTAATGTTGGAGGTGAGACTAGAACTGCGCCTCCCAGTTTCTGTCCAGATGATTTAACCACTAAAGCAAACTGGTTCTCATTTTCAATTCAAGTAGTCTTCCCATGATTGAAAGAAATTAGCAAATTCAGAATTTTAAAAGCATTGGGGTGATCTTCCCAAACTGACATCCAGAAATGTCTGATGTTCCCTATTCTGGTGAACAGGACAGGATTCAAATAAAGTAAGCTTGGGCTCAAACTTTGGCAAATAACTGAGTTGTCCAATGTTGCACGAGTATTTTGCTAATTAAATGTAAATAAATAAATATAAATCCTTAGGCACTTGCTGAAAATAAACTGTGTCAGCATTTATTGATTGAATTCAATCCAGTTAGCCCTTTTAACAAACTATTAGAAGACTGTAGTCTTCTCATATGCATAACTATCAAATCAAAGGAATACTGAGAGTGGAAGATGAATAGAATGAAAATGTGGTTGCTAAAGCTAGCAAGTGGAATGGGATGTGAGGGAATGCAAATTGAACTTTGCATTTTATAATTGTGGGGTACAATTTAAATGACCCTATATTAGTTTGTAAAGTTTTTATTTGAGAATAAAACTTGTAATTCTATTTATCTGTTTGCCTGTAACTGTCAACTGTATCAGTCAAATGGGATCAGTTTATCTCTTCTCAAACCAACAGCAATATAATTCTTACTAGAGTTATTTAAAAAAAACATGTAGTACATTTTAAGAATAAAATGCTGGATACCATATAATTTTGTAATCAGTTAATATTGATCCATAATGCAATGCAGCTGTAAATTTGGAGCCTTAGTGTTTCACCAGCCAAGATTATTTTATGTGACAAAATCTGAAATTAGCATGCACTTTATTGCTTTCTTGAATCTCTATCAGTGCTACTGTCAAGGTTCTACTGTGACAGGGTTGATGATCCTTATGATGGGGAAAGGCCCAGTAATCCAGTAACCCAGGGGTTTTCCCTGGGATTCTTTTCATTGTGGCACATACAGTACAACTGTATGTATTTTGTATTTGGTGGCCCTGGCCACCAAAATTGCCAGCGGATGAGATGTAGGGTTTTCAGATATCCAAAGTGTCCAGCCTGTTTTACATCATGGCTGTGTTTGAGAGAATTAAGACAGAGGGCTTCAGGCAAATACAGTTTTCCCCCCCTTTATTCTCACTCAGTAGTATGCCTCTCTCAGGTCTAATTTAGTGAAGATGCTCCCCTTAGCCAGGTGGGTTAGTAAGTCTTTCAGGAGGGGAAGGGGGTATTTATTTTCCACATTCACTGTGTTCAGACCGTTATAATCGATGCAAAGACGAAGAGACCCATCTTTTTTTCTTTAAATAACATGGGCTCCCGCGGTAGATTTGGCCCGTTCAATGACCCCCTCACTAGGTTTTTGTTCATGTATCGCTGCATCTCCTCCATTTCAAGGGGGGACATAGTGTACATTCTCAGTCATGGAAGTTTGGCTCCTGGCACCAGTTTGATAGAGCAGTCATTGGGTCTGTGAGGGGGCAGGGCATCACATTCTTTTTCACTAAATACCTCCGTTAGGTCCCGGTATTGGCTGGGGATGATTGGTTTGCCTGGTGGCAGTGAGGCAGCCATGTGCGCTTGCTCATTAGGTGGCCTAAAGTGTCCAGCAACGTCAGTTGAATCAGTGGGGGGTTTAGACCCTATAGGTAGTCTCACAGTTCTCATTCCTTTCTCCCATCAGATAAACGGTTTGTCCAACCAGGTTAGCCCTAGGATCGCAGTCTCAGTCATTTTTGCAGCCACCAGGAAGCGAATAAACTCCCAGTGCTCACCTATTTCTAGGTGTAGGGGCTCAGTTAATTCCGTGACAAGAGTCCCTCCCATCAGGGAGCCATCAGCCTGCTCAATCCTCATAGATTTGGAGAGCTGTTTTGTCCATATGCCCATTTTCATGGCAAATGGCAGGCTAATGATGCATTGGGTGCATCCAGAATCGATTAGCACATTTAAGTCTATTTGTGCCCCCGACTTAGGGATTATAAGTTTGGCAGGCAGTGAAAAAGGCGGGACGTGTCGACTCACCATCGGGTTGTTCTCTCCATTGTCGCTGTCAAAGGAGGGTAGAATGGGGGTGGGTCCATCCGGAGTCCCAATGTCCTCCTGTGCGGGGGATGAGACCTGGGCAACAGGTTCCTGCGTGATCCGGTTGGATTTCTCTCTCATTAGCCGCTGGGCAGGTTTCTTTCTCGCCGCTGGTTCTGGTCTGCTCTGTTGTTGGGGGTAGGGGACTAGACAGTTCGCTGTTCAATGTTCCTCCTGTCCTCACCGGAAACACTTGATTGGCGGGCCTGCAGGTGGCCTGGGTCTTTCAGCCATCGCAGTAGTTGGAGATTTTCGTGGGGGTGATTGCTGTTTGGATTGCTCCGGCTTTGGCTCAGGTTCAGGTTGTTGTGGCTCCGTCTTGTGAGCCCCTCTTATCGGAGGAGGAAGGCTCCGAACATGAAGGAGAGGAGATGGCTAGGCCTCCCTCTCCAGGACCCTCCTCTTTGGCAATGCCTCAGGTGTCTTCCGACGGAGAAGAGATTGACCAGGAGCCAGGTGGTTCTGAGATTGGCCAGGAGCCCGGTGTTTCTCAGATTGGCCAGGAGCCAGGTGTGTCGGATAATGAGGACGAAAAGTTGTGGCTGGATCCACGCCAGTGTAGGAGCGACAAGCGTGCGCAGCAGAAAAAGAGACGTGCCAGAGATTAAGCTGAGTCACTGGACCACACCCCACAGGCTATAAAAGGGTGGTGGTGGCCATTTGGACCTCTGTGATGGACAAAAGCTGAATCTCTGGCAAAGTAGTGTGCTGTGGTTTTAAACTATGTGTATTGTTTTTGTTTCTGTGTGTTTGGAGTAAAAGGTCTTGGCAGGCAGCTACGGAGCTGCTGCCAAGTTTCTTATCTGTGAAATGGTGTCTGGAGAAGTCTTTAAACCCTCGGCTGGCTGTTTGGGTGTGTGGGTCGGAACGGGGACAGAACACAGGTGGGGAAGGCTTCTTAAAGTGGGCAAGCTGAACGTCTAGCTTCACTGTTGCCTGATACCATTCTTGCAGCTGATCAGGTACTGCTTGATAGATGCAGGTCTGAGAGAGGTGGTCATCTAATCCCTCAATGAAGTAATGGATTAGGGATTGCTCAGGCCACCCCTCTATTCGACCTGCTATCTTGAGAAACTCTCGCACGTACTCCAGGGCAGGGCTGCTGGCTTGTTTTATTTTGTGGATTTGTTCTCCTGCTTTGAAACCAATGGATGGATCCTCAAATCTTTCTCTCAGCCCTAGGAGGAAGAGGTGGGGGTCCTCCAATTTGGAGGCTTGCTCATTATATAAATTGTTCAGCCATTCGGATGCTTCTCTCTCTAGGCTGGATGCAATCACATCAACCATGGTGCCTGGGTCCGTGTAGAGATCGGCCCAGCGGTTCAAATGAGAGCACACTTGGTTGAGGAAAAAAATCAGCTTCTCTGGGTCCCAATGAAAGGTTGCTCTGAAAGGTGGTGCAATGATAGGCTGTTGGGGCCTCCACTGTGGCTGTTGCTGCTGGCCCCATCCTGGCTGCTGGTTCATACCCAGGGGTTGCACGTTCAGGGGCTGTGGACATGCCGCCTGCTGCTGTAGGCCCCCCAGCAGTTGCTGTACATTCAGGGACAGTGATCAATCTCCTTGCTGTGGTTGTCCTCCCACCAGCTGCTGATCTCCTGGCTTCTGCACCACCCCAAGCTGTTGCAAGGCCTCTATTAGTTGTGACAAGCTCAGAGGCTGCTGACCACCTACCTGTGGGGGATGCCAAACTCCCCATTACAACAGAGGCCTCAGACTGGGATTCCCTCTCTCTTCAGGGCTAGAGTCCCTGGCAGGGGAAGACAGGGTCTGGAAGGCTGTCTGATTTGCAATGGAGGGGCTGTATGCTCCTCTCTGCAGGAGTTGATTTTTGCTTCTCACCTCTAGCTTTTCAAATTTTTCCAGTGACTCACCTGAACCTTCAGTGGCAGATGATCTGATAGTTCTCCACTGGTCTGCTTTTGCCTTTGAGGGTGGCCAGGCAGTCTCGAGGCATCTGGAGTCTCCGCTGGGCTGGGCCCGGGCTGATGGCCACATCAGCTCTCCTAGTTGCGTGGGTTCTGCTTTTATCTGCCAAAACTCATCTTCCCACAGCATGTTGTCTGTTGCTTCCCCCTCTGGGGTATAAGCAGCTATCAGGTCATTGCCTTCAAACAGATTCCATTTTCCCATAATGAAATTTCCTCCTGAATCTTTGCCAGCTTCTCTCAATTCTAGAGACGGCAGCTGGAGTTCAGGACCCCAGGTAATTTGAAAGGAAAGGTGATCTTGGCATGATGTCAAGGTTCCAACTAATGAAACACTTCAAAGAACTTCCAGGCATTGTTTATCCTAAAAAGTCTTTATTCGTGCAACAAAGTGTCGGCACAGCATGGATGGATGCCAAGATCTGAATTCTCCTCCCCTTTGCATATATTTTGCTAGCATATTTTCCTCCCTTAATTTGCTGTCATAAATCACGTTCTCCAATCAGTTTGAAGGGCAAAGGTTCCTTTCCGTTTCTGGTGGGCTTCTTATCTAAAGTAATCCCCACCCACATTCTTTCTCCTCCCTTCCCAGCATCATTTAAGTTAACTCTAAATATACCACACAGCTCTGCATATTTTGTCAAAGCAAGAACATCCAATGTTAGCAGCGTTGACAGCTACATTAGCACTATTATTCTGAATAGAAATGATGAAAATGTTTTGCTTCTATTAGGTTACAGAGAGAAAGTAACTCTGCATTCTGCAAGTCCTATATCGCAGTGGTTCTCAACCTGTGGGTTGGGACCCCATTTGGGGTCGATCGACCATTTCACGGGGGTCGCCAAGCAAGGCTGTCCACCATTTTTTTGTCCGCCATTTTTTTGTCCGCCATTTTTCCCCCCTTTTCCGGCGGGTGCCTTACCTCCCTTGGGCTGGGCCAGCTGGTGGTCGGCCTGCTCTGTCTCTGCCGCTTGCCAGCTATGCCTCGGCCGGTGCAGGGGGCGGAACCATGCATGCGCGGCGCTCCCAGGCAGGGAAAGTCCTCGACTTACGACTGGTTGGGTAGTCCTCGACTTACAACTGGTTTAGTCCTCGACTTATGACTGGTTGGGGTCACGGCATTAAAAAGGTTGAGAACCACTGCTATATCGGATAATATTTAAACTGAAGACTGCCATCATATCATGGGCAAGTCAGGAAATAAGAAATACTAATTTAATCAGGAAGATAAGCAATGGGAAAGGATCTAGGGCAGAGACAAAACTAAACTGCCTCTGGCCTTAATTTGCAACTTCCAAATTTCAGAAGAGGATAGAAGATGACATCTCCTAGGGAGCTGTCACTTTCTTCAAGGCTGAAGATTTGTCTGTATTCTGCAGAAAATGCATGCTTAGAGTAGTCCCCATCACACTCCATATCACTGGAATCAGTAACTGCAGAATCAGCCCCTTTAAGAACGTTTAAATGCCCTTTGAGAATAACCAGAACAGAGCCAGAGATCAAGATCAGAACAGAGAAGTTAGTTTTCAAAAGTCAACAACTGTAGGAAACACTAATTTAGTTCAGTGTTTTGATATGAAATTCTGATGTGAGTTACTGATTAGTGTATTGCATTTTGTTTCTCTTGGACCTAGAATGCAATGAAACAGAGTAGATCAGGGTAGGACAATTAGGAACAAGCCCATATATTATTTTTAAGATTGACTTTCACAGTGACTTGACCATCGTATTTGACATGGTGAAACTCTAGTTTTAAATTTTTCCAATATATAAAATAGTTGAAAAGTTTGTCTTCCTAGAGATAAGGCTAGACTGAATAATATGGGGCATTCATGCAGAAAATACTGTGAAACCTTTGATACACAATATCAGAATTGGCCAGTGAGGTAGTTGATTAAATAAGCTGCCAGCAGCAGAATGGAAATAGAGAAGAGTGTATAACCCTTTTATGAGTAGAGAAAAGGGCTAATGCAGATAGCATTGCAGACACAATGCCAGAATTTAAATAGACCCCAAGTTGCTGATGGACATCCTCTGAGCCCATGGTGGCAAACCTATGGCACACGTGCCACAGGTGGCATGCAGAGCCGTCCCTGTGGGCACGTATGCCATTGCCCCAGAGGGAGGCAGGGCCAAGCTGCTCCCCTCCGATTCTCCAAATGCGCCTGCGCTCTCGGTCTCTTTCTCTCTGCACTGGGAGTCAGGGAGCAGTTGCAAGAGCTGGGAAGATCCGGGCTGGAAAGTGGAGGCAGCTGCCAGTGCGAGTCCAGGTATGCCTGCAGAGCGATTTCGCGCGCCCCCCCCACAGCCAATCCGAGTGGCAGAGGCCTTTTTGCGGCATCCCAGCAGCCCGATCCGGGCTCCAGAGGCCTGAAAAAGGCCTCTGCTGCCCAGATCTATGCCTGCAGAGCGATTTTGCATCCACCCATGACCGATCTGGGCAGCAGAGGCCTTTTTACAGCGCCCCAGCAGCCCAGGCTCTGGAGGCTTGGAAAAGGCCTCTGCAACCTGAATCTATGCCTGCAGAGTGATTCCGTGCGCCCCCCCATGGTCGATCCGGGTGGCAGAGGCCTTTTCCAGGCTTCCGGAGTCCGGATCGGGCCACTGGGGCACCGCAAAATCGCCCCATGGCCATGGATCCAAGCTCCAGAGGTTTGGGAAAGGCCTCTGCCACCCGGATCGGCCGTGGGAGAGGGGGCGTGAAATCGCTCTGCAGCCATAGATCTGGGTGGTAGAGGCCTTCAAGTAGCGGCAGCTGGTGATCCGCACGGCGGGTGGGGGGAAACGGTAGTGGCAGCGCGACCCATGCGGTGGGTGGGTGGGGAACGGCGGCAGCAGCAGCACGATCTGTTTGGTGGATGGGGAAATGGCAACGGCAGCGTAATCCATGCAGTGGGTGGGTGGGAAACCTGCCCCACTTGTTCCACGGCCGCTTTTGGCCGAGCCGCATTGCAGCAGCATTGGGTGCAATACGTGAGGTGGCAAACAGCTGCGTCACAGCAAAACCGGCCCTTTGCCACCTCCTGCCCAATGCTGCTGCCATGAGGCTGCGGAACAAGCTGGGCGGAGGTAAAGAACCAGGTCAGGGCTCTGCGAAGGTTGGGTCGGAGCGGCAGGAGAAGGGCACTCTGCGAGGGTTGGATGGGGGCAGCGAGAGAATGGTGCTCTGCAAGGATTGGGTCAGACGCACATGGGGCTGCTACCTTGCTTTCCGTGCCGGGCCTGGGCTGGGCTGGACTGGGCTCAGAACCTTCGTGCCGCTCCTTCCCTTGCAGACATCAGGAGTGCCCACCTCTCATCCTGGGGCAGCTGCTGCCATCCCACGCTCTCCAGCCCGTTGCCGGGCAGCTCGGGCCTCGGGCAGATGGAGGCCAGAGGGGAGCGAGAGCTGCGGCTGCCCGGCTCCTCCGCCTGAGGACCATGCCCACGCAGCGGGCCATGCCCACGCAGCGGGCTATGCCCACGCAGCGGGCCATGCCCACCCGGCACCCGGCAATACATAAGTGGGTTTTGGATTGCAATTTGGGCACTCGGTCTCTAAAAGGTTCGCTACCACTGCTCTATATCATCAATGCTCTAGTTGCCATTCACCCTTATCTCTAATTGGCCTTTCTTGGAGGTGATACCATAATACAACAAGAATAAATCTAGGAAGCTGGCTCATTTTATCTCTCACTATACAGTGCCTGGCATTCAGTAAATACCTCAGAGGAGAAAGCATGATGTGGCAACAGCATTCCAAAGTCGTTTCCATATTCCCAAAAGCTCAAGTCCTGCTGAACTCCAATTGAGAAAATTAAAGGAAGGTTGGTATAGGCTGGAGTATACCAAGAGATGGCACCAGACTCTAATGTTATACAGGTAGTCCTTCATGTACAACAGTTCACTTAGTGACCATTCAGTTACGTCATTGAAAAAAGTGACTTATGACCATTTTTTACATGACCATTGCAGCATTCCCATGGTCAAGTGATCAAAATTCAGATGGTTGGCAACTGATTCATATTTATGATGATTGCAGATCATGTGATCACCTTTTGCCACCTTCTGACAAGCAAAGTCAATGCGGAAGCCAGATTCACCATGTTACCAATTTAACAACTGCAGTGATTCACTTAATAAATGTAGCAAGAAAGATCATAAAATTGGGCAAAACTCACTTAAGTATTTCACTTAGCAACAGAAATTTTGGGTTCAGTTATGGTTGTAAGTCATGGACTACCTATACAGGAATATAACTGCTCTGACGACTTCATGCCAGATATTTAATAATTATTCAAATGAAACATATAGAATCACTAAGGTTACCTTGCAATCCTTTTTGAAAATAAATAATATTAGATTGAACTTTAGTCTACAATAAATCTATTGATGAGGGACCAGGCAGTTGAAATTAGCTTTGATGACCGTCCACAAAATGCTCACATATGTTCAACATTTCCTATTTCTCTAAATAAGGAACTATCCAATATTAGAAATGGAACATTTACTTTATGTACACAAAGCACACAGCAGAAGCAAATACAATTTTGTACCAAGCGTCAAAATTTCCAATCCTACAAAACATACTTGCAGCAATTGTTTCAACTTCCATAACAATCCCTTCTGTTTTATACTGCTTCCCTTCTAGCTCAAAATATTATAGCTCTTTATTAGTTTAAAAATATGCCTAAGTTATTCCATACTACCTGAGAGATTTGCCTTTGGAAAGAAAGGAAGATTTGTTCTGTCCCAGCCTACGTACGTCCTTGTTACTTCACAAAGACAACCCCTCTTTTAACAGTAGATTGGAAAATAAACCCTTTTTATTTGAGTTACAGACCTGATAATTGTCCCAGAAAATAAAAGCAACAACACTTTTCCAATGGAGACCTTGTCCAAAAGCAAAACGGAGCACGAGTCAAACAGGACATAACTCACAGGCAAAATAAACAGACCATGATCTCTTGACTCTGAAGTTCTTTGCAAATGGTTGCCTCCAGCAACCAGCCCTGCCCACACATTCCCTTTTTGTTATGCAGGCCCCAAGGCATGGCTTCTCACTGCTTTCTCCTCCTCCCCTGGAGTCGCCCCATTGCCTCCCTCTGTCTTACTTGTGTGCCCTGTCTACATTTACGAGCATCTTGGAGGTCTTCCAGCTCTGCTTCCTCCGAGTCTGACTCAGCTTCCCAGCACAGCTGGCTCTCAGCTTGATCACGAGTGGAAGGATCAGCCTCTTCATTAGTTTGTAAGTCCTGCAGCTTATCAGAGCCTCCCTCCGACTCTGATGGCTCTCCAGGCCCTTCCTGCTCCTCCTCCTCTGATTCCCCAGACTCAACTACCAGGATCACAGGCTGGCACGGATTCACAACAAGATTTTTATAACCAATTTTGTTCAAGTATCCAAATTTTCATTCACAGTGTACTGATACATCCATTCAGAAAAATATAGGATGAATATAAGTATTAATATATTCACATACTTGTTCAGTCTTAGTTTGCAAACTATTATGGAGTGAAAGAAGTCAGCTGGCATATAACATGCTTATTGTTCTATGTAAAAAAAATAATTAACTATCATCCAAGGATTTTGTGATAGTTTCACACATTTTATATATCTTAAATTGTCCTTGATCAGTATCAAAATAATTGGAAAAAATATTGTGTTTATTTCTGTAACACTTGAAACAAGTCTCACTCTTCAGCTGGGGAAAAAATAAAGGCAAGGACATGGCATCATTGCAAACACTCCAAAAGTGTTATTGGTGCATTTTTGTACCATAGTTAAGCAAAGTAAGAAAAGGCCCTTTGAACAGTGCTTAATCTCCAGGGTTAGGGTTAGGGTTCATTTGTGCTTACATAATTATCCTCCAAAGCACAGATTCTAACATTTAAAATAAATGCTATGGCTGAATTTCAAACAGTCTTGGAATCAAATATTTATTTATTCATTCATTGCATTTGTAGGTTGGCTGTACACTCAAAATGTGTGGTATGTAATCATAAAAAAATATGTAAAGAGAATAGATGGCTGCACGGGGAGACAACAGACACTATGACAACCAAACCCAGCACAAAACAAGTTCATATCTTGCCTTAGCCCATGGCTGGGAAAGAGCCAGATCTTGAAGGCTCATCTAAAAGAGAGCATCTCTTGGGGGCTGCTGTTCCAGCAGTTAGACATGCTCCAGATTTTCTTTCTGGCTCTGTTTGAATAAATGTAAATTTTGGCTAAGTTGCAATGTGTGCAAAAATTTAATAATTACTTCTCACAAATCAGATTGAACCAAATGGGTAACTCTCCAGAATTCAGAATGATACAACATACTCCAGAAATTATGTGGAATTAAATGGGGAGCTTCTGCTGCCTCCCTCAAGTCATCGGCACTAGGTTTGGTCTACTATGCAGCAAAATACTGTGCCCCTGTATGGCTTAAGATGCCATACTAGCAAGTTACACGCCAGATTCAATGACACCATGAGGATTATAAGCAGATGTATTAAAACCACTCTGCCTGGCTGGCTTCTTGTTCTGAGCCATATAGCACACCACCTTAGATGCCTTAGTGAGAGAATATAGAAAAATTATGAAGAACTCACTCCTATAGGTGCATGCTGACCTTCCTCATTTATCAGCTGGAAGATTCAAATCTAAAAAGCTCCCAATGGCACTTGCACAACATCTGCCCAACAACTTTAACATTGATTCCCAGTGGAAAACTGAATAAGTTGCTGAACATACAGACATAGGTAGACATATAAATGATCCCACAAAAAAGGTACCAGGTTTTTAACTACCACGTCAGCAATGGACAATCCTGAATAGGATTCGCATCTCACATGGCGTCTGCCAGGACTCTCTGTATAAATGGGGCACATAGTATCCTCCCTTCAGTGTGACTGCAGGGTCCCTCATCAAACTGTAGATCCCATCGTGACTGGCTGTAAGCCGAGGGCATATACTGGTCCAGTATCTGATTTTTTTTATATAAGTGATGCTGAGCTTCAATGATTAGATGACTTAGACATTGGTATTTGAATACAACACTTTTTAACATTGATATTTTATTGTGTTTTACTAATCTAGATGAATGTTAATATATATTGCTAGTCCATATATGATATGCCATATGCTAAATAAATAAATATCAGAATGATATTCAGAATGTGAACACAAGAAATCTGAACACATAACACTGTGGGTGCAAAAAGAAAAAAAGTGTTTATTTATTTTTAATAAATAGCACTATAACTGCAGGCTCCAAATGCTGCCATGTTCTTTCTTTAATCCATTAATAGTAAATATGCCAATCTGTGTAGAAAGGTTTAAAATGTTAACATTAATTGTGCAGTTGTTCACAGCTCTGAATAGCTTTTATTCTACCCCACCTCTCAACCTCTCACAATTTTCTGATCTCAAATTCCTTTCCTACAACAGAGGTCCTACTGACTAGATCTTTGAAAACACAGTGCAAAACTGAAGTACATTTTACTGGTAGTACATTAGTTCTGCAATTATGCAAAAGAATGTTTTAAAATATATTCTGAGGAAAAATAGCATCAATAGGGATAAGATGAGCACTGCCTGATAGACCTCATGATGTTACATAAGCTTCAGATGTTACAGTGAGAGCATAAATTGGTCCCAGCTGCTATGATGTAATGCTGTCATAACTGTTTTATCACCAAAGCTAAATAGTTATATGGGTAATTTATTAAGCACAGTCATTATATACGATGTATAACTGCACATTTCTTAAAAATTCATCCATTATACCAACTAGAATTTGGGCTACCAGCTCTGGGCTGTAAATAGTCTGAAGACAGCTAGATGGCAACAAAAAGGTTGTGTTTTCTGTATCTTTCTGCTGTCATCTGATGTCAAGGTCCATTAAAATGGACCAGAAAAGAACTATACAAATTTCAGTATCTTTAATGCTTGCCTCGTGAAAAATAGGACTCTTAGAAAGTGTAATAGGAACCTGCCTCCAGAAGCGGTGAATGCTCCAACACTGGAAGTTTTTAAGAAGAGACTGGACAGCCATTTGTCCGAAATGGTGTAGAGTTTCCTGCCTGAGCAGGGGGTTGGACTAGATGACCTCCAAGGTCCCTTCCAACTTTATTATTATTATTATTATTATTATTATTATTATTATTATTATTATTATTATTATTATTATTATTATTATTATTATTATTATTATTACTACTACTACTACTACTACTACTACTACTACTACTACTATTATTATTATTATTATTATTATTATTATTATTTTCTCAGCCTCATTTTTAGTGAGTTATGTAAAGTGGAATCAATACGGTATTTCTTACCGTGAAATGTATTTCACAATCTGCAGGTATCAGAAGTTCAGGCTGAAAATGAATTAATGACAGTTAAATTTCTGTGAGCTTTGATAAGAGACTACTTAGCTTACAATTTTACACTTCTACTTGGAAGTAATTCTATTGGGATTCCCTGTGAACAAAATGAGGATTCATATTTTTGAAGTGGCTTGTACAAGATTGCTATTAATCATTACTACTTTTAAAAAATATATCCCTTGAGTGAATTTCATGTTACCTTAATCACCTGATTTTTGAACTTAAAAAGAGAATGATGCATTTTTAAAAAATCTTAAACTGTTTACAACAGAAATGTAATTAATTTAATTAATTTTCATTAAATTAGTCCAAAAAATATTAGTAGCTATATAGGCAAAGATAATTTAGAAACTATACAGAAAAATGGTGAGAAGCTTCTATTTCTACTGTTAACGTTGTTATAAACACAGAGCTCTATTTCATTATATTAATTTGTATCAGGAATTATTTTCTTCATTTAACTACTGCATAGTCATTTGCACATAATCTTTAAATAAAAAGCAACACTAATAAGGAAGGTTTATTTTATTTTAATGACATTACATTTTGATAACTTTGAAGAATTTTAAAATAGTCTAAGCCCCTTAGTTTGAAAGATGAGCTATAATCTTCCCAAGACTGTACTTTCTATATTTAACTCCTTCTCTTTCTGTTTTTCCATATATTCTGCCAAGTCAATTCCCTATTGTATTCTTTCTAATAAGGGATAAATTAGTCTAGTAGTTAGTGAAGTTGAAATCAAGAGGATTCTTCAAAAATAGCTCCTAACAAATGTTAGCTAAAAGCAACCATGTTTATTGAAATTGTGTTCTGATTGTGTTCAGTTTCTTTCTAATATCCTGGCATCTTGTTCTACTGAACATGAAGTAATAAACTCAGCAGTTCTTTCCTAACATTCACTCATATTTATGTCAATACTGGGACTGAAGAATAAACAATAGTTGATTCTTATTCAAGCATAGTAGCTGAAAATATTGGCTTTATAGAATTGCTATCATATTTATCAGAAGAATGTGTTGTTGAACCTGAGTTTTCTCCATCCTACTTACATATCGCAAGAAATGAGCAAAAGGCATCTATTTTTATAACTACCATATACTAATAAATATGTATATGTGTATTTGTGTAAATCTATAAATAATTTACGGAACTACATTGCATTTACAATAGGATAGAAAGAGTAACCTGTGCACCTGCTGGCAATCATTTACTAACTCCTCTACTGATGGCAAATAAACTTCATAGCCCTGCTTTTTCTTCTTGCACATAGAAGATGTCTTCAAATAAAGAACTATCTTCAATGAAATTGGACCTGTAACTGTCCTAGAAGTTAACAATGAGTTGATGAATTTATTATTTATCATTATATATTATTATTCCACCAATCTTACAAATTAAAAGCTAAAATAACCACCTGCCATAGTAACATTTTATTATATCTGAAACATATTAGCCATATTAACCTATTGGTGACGAAAGGACATACTGTATGTTATCTAGTGAATTTCATTTGTTCAATTATTTTTCTGAGATTTTTCTATCTATGATAGACAGTTATTTTAAAATAATTATTAATTGCTATTGGATTGGTTGAAAAAGATAGAACCAGTAAAATAAAGTAAATTCCTTACATTAATTGGATCAGCTCATGGTTTATCATCTGCTTTTCATCCGGCCACCAATGGGGCCGCAGAAGCCGCTAACAAAATGGTGGAGCAATATCTTAGATGCTACGTCTCTTACCAACAGACGAACTGGACTAATCTCCTCCCTTTTGTGGAGGTGGCGTACAATAATTCTGTGCACAGCAGCACCGGCTACACGCCTTTCAGAGTGGCCACAGGAAAAGAGTTCAGCCCAATACCTGAATATCCTCAGGTGCCCTCCGCTTCCCAGACACTTGACCAGTGGGTGAGGGGGTGGGAAGAAGTTTGGAGAAACACAAAAACTGCTTTAAAAAAGACTTTTGAAACCTATAAAAAGCAGGCTGATAAAAAGAGGGCCTCCCAAAGAACATTCCAAGTTGGGGAAAAGGTTTATTTGTCAACTAAATATCTACGCCTCAAATTGCCCAGCAAGAAATTGGGACCAAAATTCTTGGGGCCTTTCCCCATAGTAAGGATCATCAATCCGGTTACCGTAGAACTAAAACTCCCTAGACGTTTAGGAAGAATTCACCCAGTCTTCCATTGCAGCTTGTTGAAACCTTATCGGGGCTCCACTTTAAGACCTCCCCCGAAGAAGACACCTGGGCCCCTCGTAGTTGCGGGAGAGACCCACTATGAAGTGAAACATATTCTTGACTCCAGAATTTTTAAAGGGAAATTGCAGTACCTAGTACAATGGAAGGGATACCCATTGTCTGAAGCCACCTGGGTGAAATCCAGTGAGGTGAAAGCTGACAGGCTCATCAAAAAGTTTCATGCGAAATACCCCAACAAACCGAAAACTAGTCATTAACATATGCTTTTGTTTACACTACAGGATCTGTCCTTTTTGTAAGGGGGGGGCGGATGTCAGCGCTGCTAATATTGTAATTCTTGCTTTGACAAAATATGCTGAACTGTCTGGTACTTTTAGAGTTAATTCAGAGGAGAGAGAGGGAGGAGGGAAAAGCCCGCGAAAGAAGACGGAAGGTAACCTTTGCCCTTCAAACTAATTGGAGGACGTAAATCATGACAGCTAAATAGGGGAGGGAAATGCTAACAAAATAACTGCTCGGTGGGGGGGGATTTTAGATCTTAGCATTCCTTTCTTCATGCCTGTGCCGACATTTTGTCACATAAATAAAAAAGACTTTTTTAGAATAAAATGCCTGAAAGTTCTTTGAAGTGTTTCATTAGTCAGAACCATGACACCTTTGATCATTCTGTGCCTTTAATCAAGTTTTCAGAATTTCTTTTTAAATTTAAAATATATTTTATATAGATACACCATCTTTTCAAACAGGAAGGGTGAAACTTGACCATTGTCGACAAGCAGATGGTCTGGATGGTCATTTTCTCGTCCTGTCTGAGCGATTTGTTGGGTGCCTGAGGTCGAACATCGGCATCATAATCTGGATCTAGAAGTGCATAGTGTTCTGGTCTCTGTGACATCAGGCTGTCTGGATGAACCAATACCTCAGGACCCTTTAGCCAGATCAATTCTGCCAACTGTGATGCAACAATGGACTGCATAGCCTGGTCCGCAGGGTTCTGATCTGTTGGCACATACTGCCATTGCTCAGGACTTGAAGTTCTTTTAATACTTTCTACTCTATTGCCTACATAGACGTAGAAGCGTCTGCTTTGGTTAAGGATGTAATCCAATACCACCTCGCTCTTCGTGTAGAAGTTGGTGGATTGTAGCTCAAGGTCTATCATTTTCGTTGTCAGGTTGGTGAGTTCTACGGACAGTACGGCACCGCAGAGTTACAACCTTGGTACGGTGTGACCTTGTTGTGGTGCTAGTTTCACCCTTCCAATGACGAAACCGACATAAATGTGGCTCTCCCCACCGTAGACTCTGATGTATCCTACGGCTGCTATCACCTTTGTTGACGCATCTGAAAAGACATGCAATTCTTTCTTTTGTGTGGCGGCGGGTGAGATGGAGACATACATGTGTTGCACATGGATGCTTTGGAGACAACTTAGGAATGTACACAACATCTCCCATTCTTGCTTCTGTTCTGGCAGAAGCAGCTTGTCCCAGTCTGTGGTGCTCTGGGAGAGCATGCGTAGCTGCAGAAATTCTTTGTCCTCTATCGACAAGGCTAAGTCATTGTGTTTTTTGCTGGTCTGGAACACTGTCGCTCCCAAAACGGGTTTGGTTGTCAAAAGCGTGAAGTGTTCTTGGCATGGTTTCAGGTGGGATGCTCTCCCATTACTAAGAATGGAGGTCATTGAGATATTCACCTGGGTTGGAGTTTGCAGCCGGTCAACACAGACCGTTTCTGAGATGATCCATCCAGGTTCCATCTTAAAGGCAATTGGGGGGCCTGATGGGCCTCTGACCATTCTGTGGTAGGCAAAGGTGTCAGGGGCATCTACTCCCAACAGAGGCAGGATTTCGGCTTCAGGATTTAGGGAAGGAAGGTGATTAGCCATGTGCTTCAGGTGAGGTATGGTACGTGCTACCTCTGGTGTTGGAATTTGACTGCGATCGTCTGGTAAGGTGTCCCATTCTAGCAATGGTGGAAATAGGAACTGTGAACTCCCATCTAACGACTGGATGCGGAGTCCAGTGACTTTCCTCCCCACCGTGCTCTGTGGGACAGTGCATGTTGATATTGTGAAAGGCGTTTCTTCACTTGGGAGTTCACTGGGAAATGGTGAGTCGCTACATACTGATGTGCAGTTGACCTTGGCGGGCGTCTGTGGGCGCTCTTTGGAGCCATGCTGAGGCTCCTTGGTTGAAGGAGAAGTAGAAGTTGCTTGCTGTAGCTGCTCAGAGTCTGGATGCAGGGCTCCTGGGTGCTTGTCACTCTTGCATGGGTGAAACTTCCCCTTAGCTGTACAAGCATTGGCCACGTGTTCCGTAGACTCACGGCATTTGAAGCAGACCTTGCACTCTCCCAAATCCAACCTTCTTCTCCAGGATATTGGAGGACCCATTGGTGCTATGCAGGATTTGCCATCAGGCTGGGTTGGTATGGTGTTGAGGTCATCAGGAGCATGACTGTTGGCGTCTCGTTGATCCTCATACTCCCAAGAGTAGGGGAATGTGCCACAGACAGCTGGAAGTTTTCTTCAGAATACTTCTTGTTGAGGGTAACTTCCTGTGGTGCAGATGAGGGGCCTTGAAGGTCTGGCCAGAATTCCTTTCCTTTGAGTTGAGCTTAGGAATCATGGCTCCTTGTGTGCCCTCCTGCTTAGGAGTATTCGTTGTTGCTGATGGACCGAAGGGGGGGTCTTGTGATCCAGATGGTGCAATGTTGGCATTCTGGCTGGTTTGCACATCTGGTGGTTGAGATTCTCCTTCTTGTCCACTTGGTTTTGGTTGATTTGTGGTCAACTGCAGCGCTCCTGCCTGCTTATGTCGTAGCGCGTTCTGGTCATCCATATAGGCCTTGAAGCGGCTATACTGGCTTCCTATTTCTACCCCTTCCAAATTGTGCACAGAGGTAGCACCTTCAACCTTCGCCTTTAAAGCTGCAGCTCTTGCTGTTATTTCTGCTGCCTTCCGTTCACGCCATAGAAACTCAAGCCTGGCCTGAGCTTTGGCCATTTCTTCTTTGTGCAGTTGTTCTACTTCTGCCACATGTAGAGCTGCTTTGGCCTCCAGTTTGGCCATTTCTTCCTTTTGCAGCTGCTCTGCTTTTGCTACACATAGGTTTGCAATGGCTGCTGCAGCATCGATTTGTGCTTGTGCAGCTTGAGCAGCCAGGCTCTCTGCCCTGGAGACTCAGGAGGAATGGCTATGAAGAGAAGATGCTTTGGAGTGACGGAGGTGCCTGAGATGGAAGGTTGCTGTGACACTCTGGAATGCGCCTGAGACCGTTGTGAGTTATGACGAAAGGACGAGGTGTTCTTAAAGGCATGAGAGGAAGACAGGTGTGACCGCTGGGATGGTACATGCAAACGATGGGACATTTCGGACTCAGCCTTCTCGCTTGGTGTGTCCTTCGCCTGAAGCTCGTCTTGGAGATGTGACTGGGGATGAACAGATGAGGCTTTCTTAGAGGAGTGAAAGGAGGACACATATGACCGCTAGGATGGTGCATGCGAATGATGGGACACTTCAGACTCGGCCTTCTCTGGTGTGTCCTTCGCCTGAAGTTTGGCTTGGAGAGACTCCTTACTGCTTTGTAGTAGCTTCTCACGTTCCTTGTTTATCAGCTTGAGGTGTTGCATTTTCTCTTTGACTGTTGAATCTCCTAGCTGCGACTGGATGTCTATGAGGCGGCGTTCATTTCCACCATGCCGTACTGACATCTCTGTAACCTTAATAAATGCTTTTAGGATAAAAATATGCCTGAGAGTCCTTTTAAGTGTTTCGTTAATCAGACACATGACATCCTATACATTTTAGGAAAAGCCTGTCCATATCCTCTTCCAAAGAACGAATGTGCCCAGTGGAAAGCCTATCTTTGGCTGCATCGCAGAGTCTCTGCAGCTTCTTCCAGGATTCCTTATGACGATCATAGAGGCCACTCCACTTCTCCAGCAGGTTTGACCATTTGGCTTTGGAGGGCTTTCTTTGTTGCCTCAAGTCATAAGGTTTCTGAGATGTTTCAGTCATTTTCCAATTTTGTACATCAGGTTCTGCACATAAATTGAGGTTAGTTGGAAGGACCTGCTCTTCTGGCACATTGGGACCCTCTGCCATGACTAGGGAAGACTCAGAAGTTTTCCTAAACAATTTGAATGGGTTCAATGAATTTCGCTCTTTGACCACCAGGGTGTGCTGTCTGCGTGGGTAAAGACTTCAGTAAAACTCACTCTTTGACCACCAGGATGCGCTATCTGCATGGGTAAAGACTTCAGTGAAATTCACTCTTTACCATCAGGGTGCGTTGTATGCAGGTAGCATAAATACAAGCTTGTTGTTTGCAGTTTGGCCACCAGGGGCGATGCACCTAGACTTCACTTGGAAACAATAGGCCTGCTAATTCTTCTCTCATCAGGGCCACGAGGCTGAAAGCCTGTACTGGAATTTCTAAGGATCTGCTTTTCCGAGGTTGAAATTCCAACTTTGGCTGTAAAAAGCCTGCAGTCCTAATGAAGGTTTAGTGGGCTTTGTTTCTCCTTAAGTTAGTCCGGGGGGGGGCGACTGGGTAGCTTGCATTCTTTAAAGGCAAATTTCGCAGGCAGATAGAAAAGTGATTCTCTTGAAGTTAAACGCAAAGAGAGAAACACACAATATCCTTTTGCTAAGGCAGTCAGATGTTGGCTCCTTTCTTGGAAGAGAAATTATAATCTCTTTTCACTATTCTGGATGCAGGCGGTTATATTTCGTGGAGTTAATCTATCTGGATAGCCCAGAATAGTAAAAAGAGAATAATTTACCTCCATCCTCATGGGTTGCTTACATGCTGATCTGCTGAACTAGACAAAGAACTTTACAGCCTTGGCATGTAGCCAGGAAATCTGGTAATAAAAACACAAGACCCTCTAGTGGCCAATCCTAGCAGAGATATAACTAGGTAACATAAACTACATTACCCAGAAGGCTATTCCTTAAGGGAACAGCATTTTAACCCTTAAAATGCTACTTGGTCTACACACAGTTCTCAATTCTTAAGCTAGCTATATACTGGACCAGCACAAGGCCTGGCATAGTTGCTTCAAAGGCTTTCTAATTGCATTCACACATAAAAACTTGTTCTATGTGCATCTGAAGAGTTTGTAGCAATCATGCCTAGCCTCCTGGAGGATGCTTGCTGCTTCAACTCTTCAAGAAGGAAGGCTTTGAACCAACCGTGAAACCCTCTTTTTTAATGCTTTTCACAGCCATACCCTTTATGCAGGAGAAGTTCACTCCTGTACACTAACACATAGCATCCATTGTTTCTGTTTCTAATGATCCAAGTATATCACAACACATCTGACCCAAATACTCTCTCACCCTTAAAAGTTGCTGAAGGCCCCTTTGCACCTATCACATTCTCAAATTCACATTGAGAAAGAGAACTTAATCCACATACTGAAAATCAGCCTTCCTTTTCACACAACCTTTTAACTTTGTAACATCCTGCTTTTTATATTCAAAGCTATAGTTAAGTTCATTTTATTAATAATATGTTGTGGGAAAAAGTTGACAGAGTAAGAACAAAACTAAGAAGCAAGGGAATTATATAAACAAAATTGCCAGTTGGAGACAGTTTTATTGGACAAACTAGATACTCTACAAAAGGCAAATTTAAAGCACACGAAAGGAACATTGGTCTGAAAAACACAGGGCACTTGGCATTACCTGAGCACTGATTACAAGAGCCAAACCATAGTACAGAACCTTAGCATACAGTGATAGATATCTCCCAAGAATTATCACAGAAACAACTGAATTTCATAAACATTTATATGGGAAGAACAATTATCAGCTATCATCTTCATGGCAGTTAGTAATTAATGTATTCATTCTGCTCCATTGGTCAAAGAAATTATATAAAGAATTTATGTCTGCTATCCATTTCAGTTTCAGATCTGCTCTGGAGAAATTAGCAGCATGACTAGCAAAATGTCAGTGTCAGAATCCATTTATATTTCATTTCTATCTATCTCCTCAATCTAAAACCAAATCCACTTTCCCCTGGATTCTGCCATACTCCCAAGGGGAGGGGGGATATGCCTGCGGGGTTATGACTTTCACTTCCTCTATTTGCTACAATGTAACCTTTTGTTTATTGCTGCTGGGTCTGCTGGCCATTACAGTGTAACAAATTGCCCCCTTTACTATGCATCTCTCTGAACTTTCTTCTCCCTAACCGGGCAGTTAGGAAGGGGGTGGAAAGAAGTATAAACATCCGGAACCTGGCTTATTTCTCCAGTCCCAAAAGGAGGTGTGAAGAGCTGTGGAACACCGTACTACAAACAGAGATGGACTGATGCTATCTTCCCTTTCCCACAATGGACTAACCACCTGGGGATTGGCCGGTCTGAACCGTCCGGATAAACTGTGGGGTGGAGTTTGCTTAGGGACCCTTTAAAGTATCGATCTGTAAAGAATCCCTCAGATCCTGTCTATTATGCCTGCTATCAACTAGTCTTAATAAAAGTTCCTGTTGAAAGAAATTGTTTCCAAGAGTTCTGCTTTCTTAAGAAGTGGGATTGAAGTGGGTCCTTACATTAGACAGGATCTGCAGTAATAGTCAACCTGGAAGGAAGAACCTTACCGGGGGACTTTGCAAAAATTACAATGTCAGACGACGAGCCAGGGAAGGGAGAAAACCCTGTAGAAAGGGAGCCTTCCCCGCGACCAGGATCCCGCCAGCTATTGGGATCCGAGACGACATACTCCTCAGGAGAGGAAGTGGTGGAAACGCATGACCCCAAACTTTGGTGGTCGATGGGTGTTGGCAAGAAAGATGAGTGGGAAAAGAGAACAAGAAAGGTGACCCTGAGATGGGGCAGCTACCAACCCGAATGGAAGCAAGAGATGGAGAGATCCCTGCATGTTAGCAAAGAGGAAGGAAGTTGTGCACAGCACTTGAACTAGATCCTAGAGAAAGCTATTGACCTGATGAAAAGAACCCTCGGCTCTCTAGGGGAGGAGAAACCTGAACCCCACGTCCGCACCAGCTGTAGCTGGAGAGACACGGATGGGGAATCGGAAACTGTAGTCCTGGGGACATACGCTGAAATAGCAGCTACCACCTCAGCAGCCCCACTGACCCGCAGATGGCAATCAGGATGGGAGACAATACCGTCAGCAGCGAAGGCACAGATCCATCCAAAGATTCCCGCCCTTGGATGCAAAATTCAGGGAGGAGCCGCCACGCTTGGGGTTCTTCCTAACCCAAGTCCTCAGCTACATGGAAGAATACAGACAGGATATCCCCAGTGATAAAGCCCATATCCGTATCGTGCAATCCGTTCTGGATGGGGTGGCCGCAGACTGGATGGTGAACCTGCATGATTCCAATGCCCCAGAACTCAACAACTTCAACCGCTTCATGTCCTCTCTGAGATGATGATTTGAGGACCCCTGGCTGATCGAAAGGCCCACGAGAGAATCAAGACAGTGAGCAGGGCAGACGCCTGGTAGCTGAATATGCACAAGAATTCTGGGCCATTGCCAACAAGCTGAACTGGCCGGAAGCCTTTTCAAAGACGGCCTAAACTATGACATGTATGATGCTTGCCTGCCTCGAAGGAACCCACGCCATCTCGATGAATAGTACGTCCTGGTGAAGGAAGCAGAGATCGACCTACTGAAGAGACACCGCTGTTCTGTCCCCCGTCCGACCCACACCCCCCAACCAGTCAGCCGAGGCCTGAAAAACTACTCGGCACAGACAAAGATAAATGAATTTCTTGGCAGCAACTGCGTAGCTGCCTGCCAAGCCTTTACTGATAAGACACAGCAAACAGAGATAACTTGCCAGAGTGCTTGCAACAGAATATCCAGCAAAAATTGTCCGTCAC
>NW_015386633.1:0-9258 GCF_001527695.2 Protobothrops mucrosquamatus | reverse complement strand
GTGGCCCAGTGACTCAGCTGAACTATCTGGCACGACGTGTCCGCTGTTGCGCACGCTTGTCCTTCCGACGCTGGCGTGGATCCAGCCAAGACGTATCCTCATCGGAGTCCGATACACCTGGCTCCTGGCTGATCCCAGAAGCACCGGGCTCCTGGCCAATCCCAGAAGCACCGGGCTCCTGGCCAATCCCAGAAACACCGGGCTCCTGGCCAATCCCAGAAACACCAGGCTCCTGGCCAAACTCCTCGCTGTCAGAAGGCACCGAAGGCTGCACCAGAGGGGAAGGGCCTGGAGAGGGAGGCCTAGCCATCTCCTCTCCTTCATGTTCAGAGCCTTCCTCCTCTGATGAGAGGGACCCACCAGACGGAGCCACAACAACCGCCGAGGAAAACCATGGGGCCGCTTGCCTCCTGAGCTGATGTGCGAGCCAGCGAAACCACCGGCTATGGCCAAGAAGTCAATGGGCTGTTTAAAATGTGGGAGAGAGTGGCATCGCATCGTAGAATGCTGCTTGAAAGCCCCTCAATGCAACCCAGACTGATCACCGGCCAGGAAATCAGGGAAGTCCCCAGCCAAGGCAAAAGAACCTACCATGAGGGAGATAGAGGCTGTGGAGTCCCCAACCCCTGCCAAACGTGGGGAGGGAACTCCAGCCTATACCACAGGGGCAGTGGACACCTCGGATGACAGCTCAGAGGGTGAACCCCTGGTAAGTGGACCCATCACATCCATCCTCAAGACAGTGACTATATTAGCTCCCTCCATGCCCGAAGCTGTCAAAGTGAAAGCCTTAATAGACTCTGGCTGCACCCGCTGCCTCATTAGGCCGATGCTAGTGGGGAACCTGGGCATTCCGGTGACGAGGCTGAAACAACCAATCTCATTTGGCCAGTTAGATGGGTCCATAGATGGGTCCATGCCAGCTACCCTAGTCCACCTATCCCTGGGGAACCATGAGGAAGACATAACATTTGTAGTGACCCCAGGCATGGAATGCCCAGTGATCCTAGGGCTGGAATGGTTAAAGGAATGGAACTCCTGGGTAAATTGGAGGATGGCAGAACTGAATTTCCCAAAGGGGTATCCTGTGAACTTAAAAACCCAAGGAATCCTACCAAACTTAGGAACGCAGAAAGCATCGATGGGAGAGGAAAAGGGGCTACCCGAAATACCAGAGGAATAACGAGACCTTGCTGAAGTTTTCAGTAAAGAAAGGGCGGATGAGCTTCCCCCTCACCGACCCACCATAGAATTCAAGCCCGGGGCAAAACTCCCGAAGCCCAGACTATACTCTATGAGGCCTAAGGAGAAGGAGGAAATGGAAATATTCATAAATAAAAACCTAGAAAGGGGGTTTATCAAACCTGTCAAGCCTAAGGTAGCCACCCCAATCCTCTTTAGAGAGAAGAAGGACGGCACTTTACGCTTGTGCGTAGATTATCGCGCCCAGAATGCAATCAGTGAAAGTAATCTATGCCCCCTACCCCTCATGAAGGACATGTTATCACACCTCTCGAAAGGAAGAATTTTCACTAAACTAGATCTAAGGGAAGCATATTACCATGTTAAGATTAAGGAAGGGGATGAATGGAAAACTGCATTTAATTGCCCAATAGGGTGCTACCAACTCAAAGTTTTGCCGTTTGGACAACAAGGGGGCCCTCAGTATTTATGCAATTAATCAACGAGGTACTAAGGGAGCACCTATTTAAGGGGTCCTGGTTTATGCCTTGCGCACAGTTACTCATGCTCTTGTCACCTCCCGCTTGGACTACTGTAACGCTCTCTGCATTTTGGACTAGCTGGAGCCTCCGAGTGCTCCTCAAGGGGAGCCCCAATAGTTAGAAAAGCCTTAGACGAAGCTAGGCAAGCATACAAAGCAGAAGCAGATAAAAAGAGAGTCGAACCCATATCATTCAGTGCAGGAGAAATGGTATATTTGTCTACAAAATACCTAAAATCTCTGTAAAAAACTTGGCCCAAAATATATAGGACCTTTTCCAATTAAAAGAATCATAAACCCAGTAACAGTAGAATTAGAACTACCCAAAAACCTCAGGCAAATACGCCCATTTTTTCATTGCAGCTTGTTGAAAAGAGAACAGTCGCCCTTACGGCCAAAAATTCCCCCACCACCACCCCCAATCATGGTTGAAGAAGAACAACACTTCGAGATAAAAGAAATCCTAGATTTTAGGAAGTATCACAGGGCAACTCAATACCTAATAGCATGGAAACACCTTCCCTCCTCACAAAACGAATGGGTCCATAAACATCACGTCAGAGCAACGAAACTGTTAAAGAAGTTTCATATGGAATATCCCAAAAAACCAGACTAACCTCTATACCTGTTTTGTTTCTCTACAGGTAGATCTCTCTTATTTTTAAGGGGGGTAAGATGTCATTTCTATCTATCTCCTCTGATCTAAAACCAAATCTCACCTTCCCCTGGATTCTGCCATACTCCCAAGGGGGGATATGCCTGCGGGGTTATGACTTTCACTTCCTCTATTTGCTACAATGTAACCTTTTGTTTATTGCTGCTGGGTCTGCTGGCCATTACAGTGTAACAAATTGCCCCCTTTACTATGCATCTCTCTGAACTTTCTTCTCCCTAACCGGGCAGTTAGGAAGGGGGTGGAAAGAAGTATAAACATCCGGAACCTGGCTTATTTCTCCAGTCCCAAAAGGAGGTGTGAAGAGCTGTGGAACACCGTACTACAAACAGAGATGGACTGATGCTATCTTCCCTTTCCCACAATGGACTAACCACCTGGGGATTGGCCGGTCTGAACCGTCCGGATGAACTGTGGGGTGGAGTTTGCTTAGGGACCCTTTAAAGTATCGATCTGTAAAGAATCCCTCAGATCCTGTCTATTATGCCTCCTATCAACTACTCTTAATAAAAATTCCTGTTGGAAGAAATTGTTTCCAAAGAGTTCTGCTTTCTTAAGATGTGGGATTGAAGTGGGTCCTTACAGTCAGCACATGTTCCTTGCCTCATACAGCATAACCAGAAGTCACGTCACAAACAAATAATAGCCTTAAAAACCTATAAAAATCTAACCATGCTTTAACACGATGATTTTTCATATAATCCTAAACTGTCTAAGCTTTTGTTCAATGAAAGTGATTTCTTCACTATTTTTGCTCACTAAAGAGATTCTGTACAAATATACTTTAAATCTGAGATATATTTTTTGTTTGAGTAACACATCTTACAAGGACTTTGGTAGAAGACTTTCTTTAGATATCCATCATTGCAAGCCCAGAAATAAATCTACTCTGGGTTTCACTTGACCAGTAATGCAGAGGGAAAACATCCATCCTCCCTAAAATAAAATCTTAAGCAATTGTATCAGTTACTCAATTGATTGAAAAGAATTATTCTGTTCACTTTACTTACAGCATCTTTGTGAGAAAAAAGGCTTTATAACGGTTGCCTATGTAGATTCTCAATCATCCATGTCATGGTTGTCCCAAAAGTGCTTTTTTTCAAAAAGCAACTGGACTTTGTTTTTCCTTGAAGACGTTTTGCTTCTCATCTGAGAAGCTCCTTCAGTTCTGACAGTTCAGCCCTTAAACGTTCTGCAACTATCTCTGCTGACTCCCCAGCAATTAAAATGTTGTCAAAATAAGGACACACACCTGGAATGTTTTTTAACGTGCGTTCCATCACACTTTGAAAGAGCCCTGGGGCTATACTGACCCCAAACTGCAGGCGAAGAACCTTGAATGCCCCTCTATGGGTAACTATTGTTTGAGCCTCAGCAGAGGCGTCATCCACAGGCAGTTGCTGATAAGCCTGTGCCAGGTCCAGCTTTGCAAACAAGCGACCTCCTTGTAAGGATGCCAGAATGTGGCTAACTACAGGTACCGGATACGCATGCTGCTGCAGTGCCTTATTAGTAGCGCACTTATAATCAGCACAGATGCGCACATCTCCATTAGGCTTTACCGGTGTAACTATGGGGATTTGCCACACACAGCTGTTAATGGGTTGCAAGACTCCCTGTTGAACGAGCTTATCTAACTCTGCATCAATCTTGGGCTTAAGGGCAAAAGGCACTCTACGAGGCTTTACTGTGATTGGGGCTATGGTTGGATCAAGGTGGAGAGCAATTGGTGGTCCTTTGTATTTCCCTAAATTGGGACTGAAGACGTCCATAAACTCCTGGCAGACAGATGCCAAATTCGCTGTTTGGGTTCTGTTGATGCCAGTCACATGGCTGCCCAGAGCATCAAATGAGTCTAAGCAGATCAGGCTTGTTCGCTGGCCTTCCACCACCACGATGTTGAGGGGACTCTCAAACTCTTTGAACTTTACTTTTAACGTGGCTTCACCTTTAACTGCTACGCGGGAATTTTGAAAATATGTCAAAATTAAATCTGACAGCTTGAGTCTGACTCGTTTCCTGCCATGTCTGCAGATGTAGTTAAAATTCCTGTAAGATATTATAGACACAGCTGACCCAGTGTCCTGTTCCATGGAGCATGGAACTCCTTGTAGCTTGACTTTTAGTCTAAGCTTTTCTTTTAGGGGGTGATGGGCTCCAGTTCTGAGGATGCTCGTTCTTCCAGAGCAAACTCCTACTCTATTCTGTCCCGGGGCCCCATTACCTCTCCTGGGGAAGTCTTCTCGTGGAGATTCCCTCTGGCGACCTTTACAGACGAAAGCGATGTAGCCTTGTTTGCCACATGCTTGGCACACAGCTACACGGAACTGGCATTCTGAGTGCTGGTGTCATCCTCCGCAGCCCTGACAGCTAGGGAAGAAGGCTGCCTTGTTAAGCGTCCGCTGCCTTCTTTCTGGGATTTTCTGCACCCGGTCAATCTCAGTGTCTACGTCTGGGTCTTCTGTTCTTTCTGACTTTTCATGATGCACAGCCATCTGGCTGGGGAAATTCTTTGAGGGATGTAAAGCCTTGACGGCTCCACCTGCGGCCTCTTCTGCCATCACTTCTTTCAGTGCATCCTGGAATGTCAGGGTCTCTTTAGCAAACAGCCTCTGCTGTAAGTCTCTGCTTCACAGGCCGCATACCAGTTGGTTCCTGAGCCAGTCCTCTAGGTCAGAAAATCTGCAGAGCCGGGATGCTTGGCGTAGGGCAGCTACGAATTCAGCAACGGTTTCACCTGGCTACTGTTCTCTCTGCTCCAATGCGTGTCTATATGCGATAATGGACAGTCTTGGTTCGAAGTGCTCCTTGAGTCTTCGTTTCAAGTCAGCGAAGGAGACTGACTCCAAGGTAGCAGGAGCGACTAGGTTCTCCGGTATATCAAATGTGGCTTGGCCACACACGCACAACAAGGTTGCAGCTTTTAAATTATCTTCTCTGACCTGATTCGCTCTGAAATAGTTTTCTACTCTTGAGACGTACAAACTCCATCGTTCGGGATGCGTCACGTTGAACTCAGAAAGTTTGCCAACTTTGGCCATGGCTGGCTGTTACTGTATCTCCAATGCCTTACGCTGCTAGGGCTTCTGTGAGTTTCCCAGGGACGGTTCCCTTAGGAAGGTGATACCTCCAGCGTTTGCATACTGGCAGACAGAAGGGGGGAACGCGGTTCCAACTAGGGCACTGAGGCCTGGTCTTACCCCTTTAGTGACTTAGCTCTTTCTTCCTAGCAGCATAATCCCACTTTCGTCACCACTGTTGTGTAGTGGGAACAGCGAGGCATTGAAGACACGGAGTTGAAATAACAGCTCTTTATTAGTTCTCACAGAAGCAAGCTCTAGCAGCTGCTTGACTTATATTTATACGGACCGCCACTAAGCGGCGGCCAATCAGTTTAAAGTACTCATTCCCACCTAAAACAAAGGCTTAAACTTATACAGACAGACAGTCTATAATTCAAATAGGACAATCAGTTAACCATTTTTTATAACAGACCTTATGAATTGATTAATACATAACAGTCCCCAAAATACTTTTCTCCAGTTAGGTAAAAAAAACAATTGAAGACAATTCTTTCAGTATAGTTTTCAGGCCAGTATATACCCATTTAATTTTTACAATATCCAGCTTATACACACTAGCTTACTAATCAGAGTGTCATGAAGTACTTTGTCAAATATTCATTTGAACAAGATATGTATTTACTGCATTCTCACAATGTGGTAAGGAAATTGTTTGATAAGGTAACATTAGTCTGCCGAGACATTTTCTTGAAAAATCCTTGCTGCATTATGGTAATTACTGCACCATGCTTACAGATTTTCTCTTTATGATTTTCTCTAAAATCTTTCCAGGAATCAGGGTTAGAATGATGGTTCTGACCTCTGCTAGATCTTTCTGTATCTCTCTATTTTCTGATCTTCACTAAGCCTTTTATGTTGCCATAATGGCTTCTTTTGCTGTCATCCATTTTTGTCCTTATTGGAACTGTTTGCAGTTGTGCTTTTAATATCTTCTTTAGAAATGCCTACCCTTCTTGATCTTCTTCCATAAAATCCTACTTATCACTGCTTTGAATTTATTAAAATTCATGTTTTGAAGTTGAACATGAACATGTGATTATGCTAAGTTTCTCTTAAAATCAGAGCCACACCATTACATGGTCACTTCCTCCAGTGTTCCTGTTTCTTATACCTGCTTAGCCAGGTCTTCCCTATTGATTACTATAAAATCAAATACAGCTGATTCTGTTCTATATTCTACTACTTTTTGAAGTAGATTGCTATTAGCAGGATAAAACAAAGTTGTCATTGAAAGATCCTGTCTGGCAAAGTTAGTTTTCCCAACAAATGTCAGGATAATTAAGTCTCCTATCACTACAATTTTATGTCTTTTTAAAAGATTTGTATTTTGGGCATCATCCATATAATCTCCTTGGTTGTGGAAGCGGTAGTGGATACCAGCTTATGGCTTTAATATGGTCCACCACTCATTTTAACCCAGATAACTCTACTGCACTAGCAAAAAATTTTCATTTGATTTCAGTTCAGGAATGGATGTTTCTAACATCAATGCAACTATTCCCATAGTAGTGTTATTTAGCCAGTTCAGTTCATGAGAATTAGCTGTTACATTTTCACACACATTACAGTTAAAAGCCAGAAACTCATTTTTCCTGTAATGCTTGGATGAGCCAGCTTGTCCAAAAAATTGCACTACATCAACCCAGTTCTAAAAATAAATATGAGCTTAGGATTGCAGCTGATGTCTTTCAACTAGTAAAGCTTTTAAAATAGTTTTAATTAATTAATTTTGTATCTTATCAGCAATTTTAAAATGAAGTTAAATAAGGAGAAATTCTCTAAGCATTCAGATTTAATTCTGTTTATTGTTTATTTGTGGATGTTATATTATGCAACTCTAACATGTCCACTGATTGGTTTTATTAATAACTTTGTTGACCTCCTCCCTTTCTATTACTTCTGGTCCTTTGGAACAAATGGAATCCTGTAGTTGCTATATTCCAGTCGTGAGTGTTATCCCATCAGGTCTATACTTTTTAAATAGTTTTTCCCCATGTACTAAGAATGTAGGCTGATCTTGTTTCTTTCCCATACTCTTACTGTTATTATTTAGACTAGCTTTTTTTCAACTCAGATTCCATGGAATCATAAAGTCCTATAGCGATACTAGAGAGATCATAACTGGAAAAAAATAAACATCCTTCTATTAATTTTGTATGCCACACAATGCTAACTGTAGATATAATAATTTTATTGCATTTTATTAAATTATAGAATATAATTTAATAGAATGTGTGTGTGTGTGTGTATATATATATATATATGAATTTCTTGTTTTGTTGACAAAGAGTTAAAGAGTTAAATGGGAGACTAGGATGGCCATTTCGAGCTCATTTTGCTCTCATCAGCTAGCCATACCCTTTATGGGATTCGAACCTGGGCAGCCTGCATGCTAGGCAGTTGTATTAACCTGCAAGGCAAAAGTGATTATAACAGTAGAACTGCAGTATAGCAGTCAAAATACTAAGGTGTATCAACCAAAAAACTGGTCATATATTATGCTACCCTGATTTTTATGATACAAGGGAAATCAATAGAGTCTTCTACAATCAGGTCTTGGATGGCTGTCTCACCATTCATCTACAAATAAACATTTGTTTATTATTATATTTAAATATTTGTTTACAATAATAATTGTTATACAACCTAATTCAATGAAGGAAATGAATTTCCATGAAGAAAATAATCAGGCTGGAAAGATCATAGACGTAATATAACATGTTACATTTGGAAAGACGTCAGTGGGAAGCATATGTACAGTTTTATAGAGAATAAACAAATCAAAAGGGTAGCTTTTGTTAAATAACTGCACAGTGACTTCCGGTGGTGACTGCCGCGCCGATGGCGGCTTTTTTCTAAGCCGTCCGCCCCGGGGATGTGTTAAAGCCTGAAGGAACGGCGCTCAACAGCTGTTCCGTGGCTTGGAACCTCTCTCCCTGGGTGAAGGGGGGAGGTGAGTTTTCCTGGATAGAGGTTGAGTTCCCTAGTCCTCTAAAGATTTTTTTCTTTGGAGGACAAAGGTGAGAACTCCCTCGGAGTCTGGGTTTTCTCTGCACCTCGGGCCGCCTTTGTTCTTTGGAACAAAGCCAGACACTGCTTCCACATCTGCTAATTGAAGAGACTGTGAGTAAAATTAAAAGCAGACGGAGCTGATCAGGAGGATTGGAATTTGGTTAATTTGGGACTTTAACTCAGAAGATAAATAAGTATCTTCTTCATTTACTATTTAAACTACAAGAAGAAGAAAAAATATGGCCACGGAATATCGTTCTTTTGTTTGAAGTGATACTTAAGAGACTTTCACTTTTACTTGACGTTTAAACGAAGACAAGGAAACAATGTAACATTTTCTAGTTTAAGTAAATTGCAAGCTTCCTCTTTCCTTTTTATTATTAATACACATTTCGCAACTATTGCTTTTATAAGATTATACAAGATTTTTTTTTTTTTTAAAGAGATGGCTTCAAAACGTACTGGAATTTCTGCTCCTCTGAAAGGTCAGATTTCTTCCCCGGTTGTTCAAACTTCACAGCAACCTAAGCCAAAGACGCCCCCTCCTTCTCCCCCACCGTCATCACTTACACTTAAGGACTTGCAGGATGCTTTGATGAATACAGCGAAACAGATCAGAATAGAGACAGCTGAGCTTTTTGAAGAGAAGAACAATGAAATGAGACAGGATATACTGTTAGCTTTTCAAGGTTTAGCAGCTCACGTAGAACGCTTAGATGGACGGGTGGACGAGGTGGTGGAAAATGTTGAAAGATTAGAGGACAGAC
>NW_015386632.1:736777-786062 GCF_001527695.2 Protobothrops mucrosquamatus | reverse complement strand
CACACACACACACACACACACACACACACACACACACACACACACACACACGCACACACACAAAACCTCTCCCGCTTCAGAGCTCGAGTCTACAGCTCAAGCCGTCTCGTCCGCACAAGGTTAAAACAAAGAAGCCTCCGGTTGCTATGGAAACCCTTTTTTTTTTGACCCGGAAAAGAAACGAGGAACGTCTTCCGGTTGCCTCGCCGCTTTCACGTGCGAAGCGTTTTGCTGCTGGGAGTGGGACGAGCGCAGCTGCAGGGATGAAGTTCGCCTACCGGGTGAGAAAACGGGGCTCTTTTGCCCACTGGGATGGTTTGGGAATTTGCAAGTTTTCTTGTGTGGGTGGGCTCCGGTTTTCCAGCTTCCAGGTTTCACAAGTGGAGCAGGTTGGATTATCGCTATCTTTGAAAAACGTCACTTGAGATGAGTCTCAGTTCGTCCCAGTTTCCTCTCATTCTATTCTTAACCAGGAGTAGACAATGTATTTTGCACTCCATGGGTTCACTTTGTTCCTGATAAATATCAGCTTTACATTTTGATAACAGTGCAGCTGGATTGCTTGCAAAGTCTCTCTTTAGAAGTCCAAAACAGCTGAGAGATTCTCTACAGCAGGGGTAGTCAACCTTGGCTCTTTTATGACTCGTGGACTTCAATTCCCAGAATTCCTGAGCCAGCTTAGCTGGCTCAGGAATTCTGGGAGTTGAAGTCCACGAGTCATAAAAGAGCCAAGGTTGACCACCCCTGCTCTACAGTTTGTTAAATTATGTTATCTAAAAGCCATTTACAAATTACGTTTGAAATCAGTGCTGCATCTAAACTGGGTAATAGAAAAGAGGGACATTTCTTTTGTAATCAGAGGAATTTATAATTGTACTTATGCTTGCTGCAAATGAAATCGGAACGTTCTTTCTATTTTTTTCCTTTCTTTTGCACTTTTTTCTTTTTTAACTTTTATTGATGTGTGCTAATTTTTATGTTTTTGTAAAACTTTAAATTAAGATTCATTAAAGATATTGATGTTATATCTTAAGATCAAGTGAAATATTTGGGGCACATAGAAATGGCACTTGATGGATAAGCAGCTGGAACAAAAATGATGGAACTTTGTTTTATGTATAACTGAAGCAAAACTATTATATGTGCAAGATGGAAAGATTTGACTTTCCACCCGTAATGGAGGAATGGATAGTGGATAGTGAAGGTGATGGAACTTACTGAGATGACTAAATTGACAGCTTTAATTAGGACATTGTCTAAATTTAATGAGTACAAACCCCCAATTGTACGAAATAGAAAAAAATGAAGTCATATGGTTTTTAAGATTAAATAAAAATAATGGAGTATAGAAAAAAATGTAAACAATACTGTAACCATAAAGTAACAAGTTATTTTATATTTATACTTATACTTGTTGTAAAACAAAATTGAAAGTCACTTCTTTATAATTCTTTTTCCTTTTGTTGATTTCTGTTGATCTCTTGATTATTGTTAGAGCATCTCCTAATAGAATTTATTTATGCATTATGTGTACTTCTCTACATTTTGGCAATGAGTTAGTTACAAATCATGCACAATTTCTAATTCCTATTCAAATTTGCATTACCCAGTTTAGATGCAGCAATGATTTCAAACGTAATTTGTAAATGGCTTTAGATAACATAATTTAACAAACTGTAGAGCAGGGGTAGTCAAGAGTTACAGTACTGTACCACTTTTTGTACTTTATTTCATTTTCTGCTTAAGTTGCATTAATGCAAGTATAATTTTATTTTCTAGTTTTCCAACTTGTTGGGTACAGTCTACCGATGTGGAAACTTGAAGTTCACTCCAGATGGAAACTCTCTGATTAGTCCAGTGGGAAACAGAATTACAGTCTTTGACCTGAAAAAGTATTCATTTATTTGATTTATATGCTGTTTGTTCAGCTCAAAGCATGATTATGATTGTTTGTCTTCCAACTTTTCCGAACAAAAACAGAGCTGGGGGTTGCTTGAACTGAGAATATGGAACATTAGCTCAATAGCTTCCACAGCAGAGGGTGGATTTGAACCTGGGTCTTTCAAGTGCCAGCCCAACATTTGAACTATTATATCTGGCTCTTGTACTGTGACTTCTAAGTGTATGCTTAGTCAATAGCCTGTTTAAAACTGCTTTTGCAATCTGTCTTTGAAGCTATTGTTTTGTGGAAGAAATTTACGAAATAAATTTGATAAGTTAGTGTTGTAGAGGATTTAGTTTTCCACTCTGTTTCAAATATATTGGATAATGTTGCTTCCTTATCTAATTTATAAATTTGGCAGAAATATATAATTAAAATTACTGTATTAACTGCCACTTTGGTTGTTTTTGATATATTATTCATCTGTTCTTCCAGTAACAAATCGGAAACTTTACCACTGGCTGCCCAATACAATGTAGCATGTATGGGACTGTCTCCAGATGGAAATCTTGCTATACTTGTTGATGAAGGTAATTGTTTAAGATGTTAAGAAAAAATTTGATCAGTAAATCCATTTACTAATGTTAGTATTATAATATTTTCATTAAAAATAATGTTTAAACTTTTTGTTTAAATAGCCAGTTGAACTGCAGATAAAATAAAATTCTTTGTGTGAGTTAATTTTTTCTAATCGAAATGAGTAGAAGTAACATGTAAACAATGTTTTTATTATTTTAATATTTGTAAAAATATTTGAAATATTTTTTTTGTTCCTTACAGAGGGATCTGCTTTACTTGTCAGTCTGATCAGTAAATCTGTTATTCATCGATTCCATTTTCAGAAACCTGTTCATAGTGTCTGCTTTTCTCCAAATGGAAAGTATGAACAACTATATCTGAGTATTTGATTTTACTATTTTGCTTTTTATAGAAATATTAATAGCAATTAACAATAAAGTAAAATAAGCTTCATGAAAGTATTACTAAGGCAAATAAGTTTGTTTAAAGAAAAATAGATATAATTGAAGATAAAATGATTTAATGGATCATTCTCAAGTCAATCTATATGTTATTTTTGAGTGTATGTACTAGTAGTTCTTGTAAATTATCAGGAATTTTATCTGCATCAGAAGCATAAATAATGTTAATGTTATTTATTTTAATTACAAAAATATTTATTAACTAAATTGGCTGTAATATGTAATATGACCTTTATTTCTTTATTTCTATAATTTATTTTCATTTTTCATTTTTGTAAAACAGAAAATTTGTGATTACTAAAGACAAAGTTGCCCTGATGTACCATGCCCCAGGGAAAAAGAGAGAATTTAATGCATTTGTTCTTGACAAAACGTATTATGGTGCTTATGATGAAACAACATGCATTGACTGGACTGATGATTCCAGGTAGGTTTTTGTCTGGTTTATGGAGACAGCCAAATACCTACTATCAATGTCAATGACTCCTAGTTTCAGTTCATGATTTGTAAACTAAAAATACACAGTTAATGTCCATCATTCCATTAATTTAAAGAAAGAAGCTGAAGCATTTTAGGAATATTTTCTTATCTATACATACAGGTAGTTCTTGACTTACAACCATTTGTTTAACAATACTTCAAAGTTATGACGGCCTTGGAAAAAGTGTTTTACAACTTGCCCTTAAAGTTACAACTGTTGCACCACTCCAGAAGTCACGTGATTGCAATTTGGGCACGTAGCAATTGGCACACGTTTATGTCCATTTGCAGCATTCTGTGATCATGTAATCACAATTTGCAACCTTTCCAGCTGGTTTCCGACAAGTAACATCAATTGGGAAGCTGGATTTGCTTAATGATCATGTGATTCACTTAATGACTGCAATAAAAATGGTTATAACTTCGGGATTGTTCACATAATGACTGACTTGACGACCAAAATTCCTGTCCCTATTGTAAGTTGTAAGTCGAGGATTATCTGTACATAATAAATTTGTTCATTTCTTCATCTGTTTTCCAAATTAAAGTTTTTGCAGTATTCCAAACATAAAAATGTTTACACTTTTTCCAGTAATTCATTTTTTTATATACATAAGTGGCTGGATAGCGTAGTGCAGGGGTCTCCAACCTCTGGTCCGTGGACCGGTACCGGGCCGCAGCATGCCAGCAATTGGTCCACGCAATCAAGCAAAGCCCCATCCATGGGATGCAGGCAGCACACAAAACCACGCACTCTCCAGTCCGCCGAGAAACCTCTCTCCACGGAACCGGTCCCTGGTGCCCAAAAGGTTGGGGACCTCTGGCATAGTGGTTAAGAGCACTGCCTTGGATGTGGAAGATCAAATCCTAGCTGGTACCTACCTTAATTTGGTCAAAGACCTAACACTTCATCTGCCTACCTCAAAAATATGAGAGTGACACAAACTAGGAGAGTTGTACCAGTTTGGGCATTGCCTGGATTAACAAGGTGATGTCAGATGTAGAGGACCAGGACAATCTGTTGATATGTGGGCTACTGGACTAAACAGGCCAGTACATGAGCACAGTTCACAAAGGTATTGGAAACAACACCAAAAGCTCAAAACACCAGTTGCTCATAGATGCAGCAGTTTCCCAAGACTCAAGGGTCTACCAGACTAGACATGATCTGAGGTGAAGACTATGCAGAGAGGCCTCAGAGACAGTCCAACAGTGGCAGGGTGTAAGATGCAGACAGGAACAACATGTACTGAATGGCACAACCAAGTAGCTGGCATTGTATACAGGAACATCTACACAGAATATGGGCTAGACCAGGGGTAGGCAACCTTGGCTCTTTTATGGCTTGTGGACTTCAACTCCCAGAATTCCTAAGTCAGACACGCTGACTCAGGAAGTCTGGGAGTTGAAGTCCACAAGTCATAAAAGAACCAAGGTTGCCTAACCCTGGGCTAGACCCTCCTAGGTCCAGATGCAAGATCTCCCACAGAAGATCATAGAGACAAGAAAGCTAAGATACTTTGGGACTTCCAGACCCACACAGAAAAGAAGGTACTAATCAACCCAGACATCGTGATAGTAGACAAGGACCAAAAGACAGCAGTGATGATAGATGTAGCGATGCCAAATATCAGCAACATCAGGAAGAAGGAGTATGAGAAACTGGAGAAATACCAGGGTCTGAAGGAAGAACTTTGCTTTAGTTGCTAAGCACATTTTACTTATGCTCTCCTCTGCTTTACAGACCTGCAAAGATGTGAAGGTCGTCAAATTTTTCATCACCCTTGTAACTGAACAGTTGTTAAATGAGGTTAACTTATGTGAACCCATCAGTATTTTTCTCAGTGCATAAAGCTATTAGGAGATAGCTATCTGGCATGAGTAATTTGTCTTATCCACAGCCATGAAATTATCATAGACATTAGAGAATAATGATGAAGTACCTTTTTTTCTTTCAGATGTTTTGCAGTGGGTAGCAAAGATATGTCAACATGGGTGTTTGGAGCTGAACGCTGGGTCAATCTGGTTTATTATGCACTCGGAGGTCATAAAGATGCAATTGTTGCCTGTTTTTTTGAAGAAAACAGCTTGGATGTATGTACCTTTCACATTTTTCTACATTATGTTAATAATGTAGTTGGTTAGTATTTATTTGATTTGGTCCCTGTGAGGTCTATATTTTTTTAGCTGTGTTTGTTTATGTGTGTGTAGTTGCAATTTTAATGCATTAGTGAGTTGGGCAATACTTTAAATATGAGGGAAGTTGATATACTGTTCTGAAAAGCCACAAACAATTAGCACTATAGATTTTGGACTTAAACAAGTAATGATTGCACATATCCAATTGTCTATTAGGGCTGTGCCGCATTTCAGATTCAAAAGCAAAAGGATGTTTTTAAGTATATAGATGAGCACATCCTGCATTTAATGTTTTCCCCCTGGATCACATTGATTTTGCAGAGAGCAGCACGGGAAGAAGTTGCAGTTGCTGAAGGAATTGCAGGCAGGTGATAGATGAGCGCACCCCAAGTGCTCCAACCACTTTTTGCCTTTGAATCTGAAGTGCTGCAGGGCCCGATTCTCTGTTATGAAGTTGTACGCACTGGTCCAAAATAAATTACATAAGAAGAAATAAAATCCAGATGTCATGCAGCCGAATATTTCAAGAAGTTTGTTTCTCTCTCATACACCACATGCTCACACTAAAATAGAGTATACATGTACATTAGAAGTAGCATTTTGTGAATTTGGAATTCCTGCACAGTTCCTTTATTCAACGGACCTTTTTGCCAGTTGATAATTATATTTTGTTATTGTAGTTGTACACCGTCAGCCGTGATGGGGCTTTGTGTGTGTGGCAGTGTGATACAGAACTAAGCGGTCTGATACCTAGAACTCCCAAAAGCCATCCCACTGACCAGGAAGAGTCAGCAAAAGACTTAGAGGAAGAGTTGATAGAAACACAAAGAGACAAAGAGATTCATGGAAAAGCCAGTGGAAATGAAAAACAACACAAGAAGAAAGTGAAATATTCATGTGCTGCCAAGTAAGTGAGTTTCTAATGAAAGAAATAAGAGGAATTTATTGAATTTCTAACTGGTTTATTACATGGTTAACTTCGACATTGGGATGCTTTTAACATGAATGCAATCATGGTGGAAGTGACTGAAACAGGTTGTTATAGTTAGCCTTCTAAACTGAAGACTTTCTATACTACTGATGAGGACCCAAGAACTCTGGTTTTGTTAAGAAATATCAAAATTGTCATTGCTGATCTCAGTGTTAACTGACAAAGAGTAAAAGAATCTAATGTTGCTGTGCCTGTAATCAGATTGTTGTTCTGCGTGGCACATAAGATGCGAGGTACAGCTCACTGAATTTCAAGAAACCTGAACCAGAAAGAATTGTTAACACAGCACTGCAATCAGTTTTTTTAAGCAGAAATCTTAAAAGTATAGGCTAAAGTTGTTTCCTTAGACTATAGTTCAGTGATGGTGAACCTTTTAGAGACTGAGTGCCCAAACTGCAACCCAAAACCCACTTACGCATTGTCGAGTGCCGGGTGGGTGTGGCCCGTTGGCTGGGTGTGGCCAATTGGGTGAGTGTGGCCAATTGGGTGGACATGGCTGCAGTGGTAACGGCAGACTGGGTGGGACTAAAAAGTTCAATCAATCAATTCCAACTTTGCAAGAACTTTTTTTCCCCCGCGAGAAGTTGAAATTGACTGATTGATTGAACCTTTTTTTTTTTTTTTTGCACATGGCGGTGGAGGCCTAAAGCGGAAAGGTTTTATAAAACCCAGCTGAAGGCCCAGGACTGGGGCGACGATTTGCGTGCCCACAGAGAGGGCTCTGAGTGCCGCCTCTGGCACCCGTGCCATAGGTTCGCCACCACTGCTATAGTTGTTTAAGACAAACAATTGCTTTTGCATTACGTAACATCCTCCCACACCCCGGTGTTTTGGATTTCAACTGCAAACATTACTGGGAAGGATGGCAAAGAATGAAAAGTCTATTAATTGACTATCCTCTGGCAATATGGAAAAGTGCATGCCATTATATTATGAATTCTCTCCAGTCATTTAGGCAAAGATATACTGGGAGCAGTAATGAAAGCTTGCTATGCTGCAGGTGCTTGTAGTTTAGTCAACTAATAGTTGAATAAAATAGTCTAAAATCTTAATCAAATATGCCACCCACTAAAGTGATGGATATGAGGGAAAAAAGACAATATGCACTTACATTTAAATTTAGTAAAGGTCATTATAGCTGTAACAGACAGACTGCTAAAATTTAAGACAGCAAATACTTGAAGCTTTTTGGCTCATCATTTTAACTTAGACTCATGATTATTGTTCAATCTTTAGTGACATGTGACAAATATTAACATACTGTTAATGTTATTTTCTTGCTTTTCTTGATATGCTAACATAAAAACAGCATTTTATTACCAACCATTACTGCTTCCTTTCCTATTTATTAAACTACTCTTTTGAAAGGTAATTGGATGATTTGTTCTTACATAAAAATGTATCTGATATTTTTTTTTATTCTTTATATGTTCAGATACTTTTTTAATAAAGAAGGAGATTTTAACACCCTAACAGCTGCAGCTTATCACAAGAAAATCCATCTGTTGGTCACTGGATTTGCTTCTGGAATTTTTCACCTTCACGAACTTCCAGAATTCAATCTCATCCATTCTTTAAGGTTAATATTAATATTAATATCAAAGATTGAGGATATGTACAATATTAAAGAAATCTGTTTTGTTTAAAGACACCTTTTATTTAGTGGGAAGAGAACTTGAAATAATATATTTAATTTTATATACAGAGAGAGACAGAGAGATGATTTTGATCTATTTAATTTTTTCTTTGTTTTGTTCAGCATTTCAGACCAGAGAATTGCATCTATTTCCATCAACAGTACTGGTGACTGGATTGCCTTTGGATGTGCAGGTTCATAACTAAGATATTCTAAGGAATTTGGGGGGAGGAGGAGCTGTTTATGTAGTATTGTTAAAATAATGTTTTGATGTGTACATAAATACCTATATACATATTCAGGATGCCATGTTCTTTTAGTATAAAGCCATGTATACAGAGCAGAGAAAGTAGTAAGAGAAAGAAATTAAGGCATAATATAAGAAAGAAAAGGAAAGGAAATGTAGCTAATTTACTGTAAGTTTATAACAAAATTGTAATTCTCCATGCCTTTCTGTCCTTGCAAATGGTTTTTGTATACTTGATGTCTCTCCACTGCTTCAAACATTCCCTTTTGTTTTTTAAGCCTTTCACTTCTTTTATCTGCTCTTCATCAAATACATCTTGTTCAATCTTTCTAACCCTCTTAATGAATTCCTCAATGAGGAATGATTCACAAAAATGAAGGAGCAGTGAAAATATTTGTGGTTCATTCTTCATTTGACCAAGGTTAGACTCTTTCTGGTACATTCAGAGATCTCCACTGACCACGTTTCCTTTCTGTTGTACTGACAGGTCTGGGACAGCTCTTGGTTTGGGAATGGCAAAGTGAGTCCTACGTGCTGAAACAGCAAGGCCATTTTAACAGCATGGTATCACTTGCTTACTCACCAGACGGGCAGTACTTAGTTACTGGCGGGGATGATGGAAAAGTAAGCCTGTTGATTAAAATGTTGATTTTTAAAAATAAGTCTTAGTATATAGTTTAAGGAGACCAAGAAAGGATTTGTTAACAATATTAGAAGGATAATCTATTACATTAACATTCCACAATTAAACTACCTAAAATCACAATATTGTTTTAGGTGCAGAAATTGCTTTGGAATGGATTTTTTAAAATATATATATATACATGAAATATTTGATTCGTATGAGAGGACAGTTTAAGAACCGGCAATCAGTAATGTAATTTGAATTTGCATTGAAGAAAATGGCTATTTTTTTCAACACTTATGTTACAGAGATAAACATCAAGATTATTTTTCTCCATTATTAGTTGCACTCTTTTACTAACTTTGTTAAAAATAGAATATGGAAATGATTCCCCATTGCCTTCTTTAGAGATATTTTTCAATTTTCCAGTCAAGCTTGTATCTTGTTATCCCATTCAAGTACTAGTCAGATTAACCTTGACAAATCAATAGTTGTCAAGATCTATAAGATTATCCTTGACAAACCAAAACAATCCTATTAAGGAAATCAAACAGTTATTGTACTAAATATTATTAAGTGTAGATAAGGTTAAGTAACATATAAAATAATATAGAAATAAATCTGACTCTATGACAAAAATATATCTGCATGTTAATTGTCAGAAATATTAAGTATGCAGTTTCATAATTCACCATGCATGTTAAAATTGTAATTTAGCATGTGCATATATTAAATTATTTTGGAATACTAAATCTTAAAAATATTTTTGTGGTATTTATTATTATTGCTAATTCAGTATTGGAATGATAGGGTCTAATTTTATCTTTTGAGTTACAGTTACAATTATGTTCTTACCATGAGTTGATGCATATATGCATAGCATAGAATGGTTTTTTTCAATTGTCAACATATTTAGGGTTAGAAAGTTATATGTGTTATATGTTTGTTTAATCCTGCTGGGGTCTACAAGAGTGAGTCTGCTTTTTTAAAAGATAAATATTTGGTTGGAGGAGAGTTGCATGACATCTGATTTGTTATTTGGCTTGAGTTATATATGAAAAAGGTAAGATAAAAATGAACGGCAGATGAAACTTATGGGCATACCAGCTTTTGAAGAGATGATTCTATATTTTTTGTTGAAAATAATGACTGGTTAACCTCCCTGCCAGGGTAATTATTAAGGTAGTGAATTGGAATATTCTTTCAAAAGTAAACTCTTCAAGTCAAATCATTAATCAATTACTGAAAGGGTTTAATTTATGTCAAGATGATTTAGAGCTTTTTGTTCCATTTCAGGTAAAAGTATGGAATACCAGCAGTGGCTTCTGCTTTGTCACCTTTACTGAGCATACCAGCATCATATCTGCCGTAACATTTACCAGTTCAGGATATGTTGTTTTGAGTGCTTCTTTTGACGGAACTGTGCGGGCGTTTGATCTTCACAGGTAAGCTTATTATTTTACTTGCTTACTTTTAATTTTGTTCCATCTTGGGGTAGACATCAGAAAATTAGTGTATTCTTTATTAAAGTCTGAAGGTGCAATTTTCCATTAAATCAGTTGCACTGTATTCTCTTCTGCAGTTGTGTCAATTAATTTAATTGTATTAGTTAATCTAATTTGGAAGCCTCCCCTATAAAAATCATGCTCCATGATAGAAGAAGACTAGGTTGTTGTAGAAACATAATGAAAATCCTAGTCAAATAGTAGTTTACGTAATTATTTTCTGTTTTCCAGCATTTAGGGGTTTTTAACTAAAAATTGGTTTGATACATTATTCTTGCCTTTTGCAATAGATACCGCAATTTCCGTACTTTCACTTCCCCGCGACCAACGCAGTTTTCCTGCTTAGCTGTGGACTCCAGTGGAGAAATTGTTTCAGCTGGTTCCCAGGATTCTTTTGAAGTATTTGTGTGGTCTCTGCAGAGTGGACGACTTTTAGATGTAAGACACAGACACTTTTTATGGTGCTTGCAGTAATCCATTTTGAAAAAAATGTTATTCTTACCAGTGTTGCCCTTAAAAATGAGATCCTATATTGGTACAAGTTTAAGTGATTATTAAAATCAAACATTGAATTCCTATGAATTTTAAAGCAGATAATTTATGTGAAAAAAAATAATACCAGATACAGTAAAAGAATTCCCGATTTGGCAACCATTTTCCACAGTTATTAAGCAAACCATCATGGTCTTTAAATGAATCACACAGTTGTTAAGTGAATCACGTCATAGTTAAGCAAATTGGGCTTCCCTCATTGACTTTGCTTGTCAGAAGCCTCCTAGGAAAGTTATAAATCATCATCCAATGACTGCAGGACATTGCAACTGTCAGTTGCCAAGCACCCAAATCGTGATCACATGACCGCAGGGGTGATGCAATGGTTGTAAGGATTGGACTGGGCTCTTCAGTAGCGCATAGATCAAATAAATCACAATTTCCTTTTTTTTTAAATTATATTTTTTTTACTTATTTCCACAGTTAAAATACAAAATCAAAGAAAAAGGAACAAAACAAAGGCAACAAAAGAAAAAAGTGCATAAAATAAAATACAAACATACGCATAAAATGTCCCTCTTGGTTGAATACTGCTAAATATATTTCAAGATTTTTATTATTATTATTATTTCTCATTGTTACATACTTTTTTTTCATTAGGTATTAGATGGCCATGAAGGACCTATCAGTAGTCTGTGTTTTAACCCAGTGAAGTGTGTTCTGGCAAGTGCCTCTTGGGATAAGACAGTCAGATTGTGGGACATGCTGGATAGCTGGAGAACCAAAGAAACACTGGCATTAAGTTCCGATGGTAAGTCTGTTGGAATGTCATAACTGACATACCTTGTTTGGGTGACGTTTGCAATAATTATGGGGTTCCCTAGTGTAGTGAAGCCAATCACATGGAGACCTCCAGAGCACTGGTACTGCAACAAAAGCTTCCATGAGATACAATTTTTATTAATGAGTCTGAATTGAGCTTTACTGTTTTTTTTAATTATTATTTAATACGCTTTAGAAGTTGCTTAATTCTAAATAACTGTGGTTGGCGTATATTTAAAAATGTAAAAACAATGTAAAGCAAGAAACAGTGTTTAAGCACCCAGAAAGCAAAGTCTGAATAATGATAAAATATCATATAGGGAACCCAACCACCACTCTGTCCCAACACCTGTGAGAACAGCCATGTTTTCACTACCTTTCTGAATATCATCTGGGTGATATAATAATAATAAAGTTGGAAGGGACCTTGGAGGTCATCTAATTCAACCCCCTGCTCAGGCAGGATAGCTGTACAGACGTCCAATTAATCAGATGAGAAATTATATTGACTATGTTAAAGCTTCCAGTGTTGCACATAGGTTTCAGTATAAGAAATGGGACCATTCCTTATAAAATGTGGAATCTCTATGCTTGTGGAAATTTAAAATATAACAAGTGGTCTCTGATAATTCTTTGAGGGATGAAAAGTAATGCAATCAAAATGCATGGAATGGAACGAATCTTAAATGAAGCTTGCCTTTGATTTCACTCGTGATCTTTGCTGCAGTGCTTGCTGTTGCTTTTCGTCCGGATGGCAGTGAGCTTGTTGTAGCTTCCTTGGATGGACAAATCACTTTCTGGGATCATGAAAATGCAATGCAAACAGGATCGATTATGGGGCGACATGACCTTCAGATGGGGAGGAAGGAACTGGACAAAATAACTGCCAAACAAGCTGCTAAGGGCAAGTGGGTAGAACACTTACCATCTTTTTATCTTTTTTTTTCTGAACTGAGGGTATCTATTATAATTGGTGGAATTTTTCATCTGAATATTTGAATTTTATTACTATAGGCTTATTTTCATATTGGAGCTCAGAGATTTGCTTTGCATATGCTTTCTATGGTTTTCTTTTGAATACTTGAATCCTAAAATTATAGATATTTATTGAACTCAATTTCCAGCCAGAGTGAAAATATGAATCTATAAAATTTATGGTGGAACCCTTTGAACAGGTTTGTAGAATCATGGACTGTAAAGGTTGGAAGGAATCTTGAAGATTTAGTTCAACCTAAGCTTTATTTGGAACATAACTTTGAATGCATTTCTTAGATCTCCCAGCGCCCTTTTTATAGCTTTTTAATCGACAAAGATTATAAGAAATAAAGTGAACATTTCAGAAATGTGTTTAACTTGTTTGGATTTTACATGGGGATAATTTTTTACAAATACCTCTTTAGATTTTCAAATCTCACAAGTTTGAGTAAGATTTAAATTGAGTATATCTGCACATGTGGGTTATCACATAAAATTATGCTTGAAAAAATTCCCAACCCTATCATATAGGATTCAGACTGCAATTATTTCAAAGTAACTGCTTAGGTGGGGACTATAAATTGTGTAATACGGAGCTTGAGATACATGTCAGATTATTGATTTGAACTTCTTTTTTCAGATCTTTTACAAGTCTATGCTATTCTGCTGATGGCCAATGCATTTTGGCAGGAGGTCTGTCAAAGTATGTTTGTATTTATCATGTGAAGGAACAGATTCTCATTAAAAAGTTTGAAATATCTTGCAATCTTTCCTTAGATGCAATGGAGGTTAGTATGTGTACATTGGACATGGGATAAATCTTGCAAGTTTATGAAATAAAAGCATGGTCACTGTTGCTACTTGTCTTACCGCAGATTATTTTTAAATTAATGGTGAATGTATGCTTTGACTTGAGTAATTTAAATTTGTGTCTGTGACTTGATTGTCTGCTCTAAAGCATTCTTTATTAAGACATTTTTATTTATCAATGCTCTGTCTTTGTAATGTTATATCAATTTATCAGTCATAGACAGTTCATGGTTCTATTGAGGAATAGAAAGGATTTAGCATCCCATTGTAAGCAGAGTATTCTGAAACATATTTGGAATTTGAAATGGGCTATGTTATCGTATATTTTATTTTACAGGAGTATTTGGACCGCAGGAAGATGACTGAGTTTGGGAGCATGGCATTAATAGAAGAGGGAAATGGGGATGATGACGACGTTGTCATTCCTCTTCCAGGAGTTAAGAGAGGTATTAGTTAATTTTAAAAAAGGTTCTCTAGTTTAAACCATGTGTATTAGATTTATTTAGATTTTCCTGATGAAAAGGGTGAAGTTTTAAACAAGTCCTTTTGTTTCCTCTCACTTGACAAAATGATTAAATCTTAGTTTGGAGATCAGCCAATGTCTTTATCAAGGAATGAGAAGCATTGCCACATGTTACAGTCATTGGAAAATATTTCAACTTATTAAGTGTTTTACGGCAATATTTTTTTCATTATCTGTTACGTTTTTAGCCAATACAATGATTTAATAAGTCTTGCACTTAATAGCCATTATTGTTTTTACTGCTGCCCTTACTATGTATATGTATCGCTAATTCTCACCTCACCCCGTTTTCTACTCCCTGCATTGCCTGCATTAATTAATTTGGAATAATTCATGACAAGACAAAATTGGCTTGATCAGTAAATACTATGATCCCAATATGTTTGCTAAAGGTTTCTAAAGTTGGCAACTGACAAATGTAAATGTTCCAAATGATTGCTGTGAGGGTAACAACTGTATGCATCACATAAACATTTGTACTGGTTAATGTGTTGAACAAGGACAGTCATTTACTTCCCAGGGTGGGGGTGGTGGCTGGGGTGGAGGATGGAGGAAACGCCCTGTCCAACAATTTGACTTTGATGGGATATACCTTTTTTTTAAGAAAAGAAATGTAAATGTATCTGTGTGGTTCTTTCTCTTGCCGCACACTTCTTTTGTAGAAAGAATCAGTTTACTGTCAGCACTGGTTTGTACAAGGAAATTATTGAGGTTTTTTTTCTTTTCAGGTGATATGAGTTCTCGGCATTTTAAACCAGAAATAAGAGTGACGTGTCTCCGCTTCTCTCCTACTGGTGGGTTTTTGGAGGATTACTTGAAAAATGTTCTTCATTTCTTTGTCTGTCCACCTGCCCTCCCACATCTCCATAATTTTAGCTAATGTCACAGTGCTTCTCTTTCAGGAAGAAATTGGGCAGCAACCACTACAGAAGGTCTTCTTATCTACTCGTTGGACTCTAGTCTCACCTTTGATCCATTTGACTTAGAAATTGACATCACCCCTGGCAATATTCGTAAAGTATTGCACCAAAAGGAGTTCACTAAGGCTATTGTCATGGCTTTTCGACTAAATGAGAAGAAAATGATTCAAGAGGTTCTAGAAACTGTGCCCTATGATGAAAGTAAGCTGGACCACTATTACTGGCCTAATGTGATGGTTGCAGAAAACAAGATTCCCTAAGTTTCTAAGTTGTTAGCAAAACTTGATGTGTGTGTGTGTGTATACTAAAGAGAAGGAAAAAAGATAATATCCCCAATAATTTGAATGTTTTAAGTGAGTAGAAGTTCTCTAATTATTAAATATCACACAACAAAGGGGAAATTGAAAAAAGGAATTATGTCATGCAGTATAGCATTTCCTTGCCTTCAGTTTTCTTTGCTAAAAATGCAGACATTTTCCTTCTGCGCAAGTCATGACAAGTGGACTGTTTTGACATGTTTACTCATTGTCAACTAATACATCCTCTTGTTTGTTGTAAAAAAACAGTTGATGTAGTCTGCTCATCGCTTCCAGACTTGTACATAGAAAAGGTCCTAGAATTTTTAGCATCTTGCTTTGAGAAATCTCGTCACTTGGAATTCTATCTCATATGGACTCAGAAGTTGCTCATGCTGCATGGATGCAAGTTAAAAACAAGGTTAGTGAACTCAGCTTAATATGGTTCAAAGAGAGAGAATACATATTATCAGTTGATAACTTTAAAAGTAGATTTATATCTACCCTCAGAAGGCCAGTAGTTAGAATGTCAGTGAAAGTCCATTCTTTTTTCATTGGCTTATGGTGATTTGACTGAAGACTGGAACACAAGAGAAGCAGCAGATATGCTTCCAACTACCATATCCAAGAAAAGTTGCAACATATATACTGTATGTCTATATATCTGTTGCAACTAGTAGCTTTTTTATTGGTAAGATACTTTTTCAAGCTGATTGATGCTTTGAAAATTAAATATAAATTAGCATTTGGGCTTTTATATTTAGCATTTCTAGGACTTATTTCTAGGGTTGTGTAAAGGCTTGAAAAAAATGTGCATTGGCACCAAGAAGCTACTGCATTCTTTGACATTTTTGTGGCTTTGACATTTTTGCTGTGTTTGTATGTGTGTGTATGGCATAGTTTCACTACTCTGAAATCTATATGCAGGTAAAAAAAGAAATATTGCAAAGGATTTTTGTTTTAATGTTTCAAGGTTTTTATACTGATGCTTCTTTCAAACGCTTTGCACAGCCCTCATTTATAGAATGTCTGTATTTTTGACCATTTGCAGGTCAGAAAAACTGCTGCCTATTGTTCAGTTTCTTCAGAAGAGCATTCAGAAACATTTTGAAGATCTTTCTAAACTGTAAGTATTTGGTTTGATTCTGTTTTACGTAATTGGGAAGAAATAAAAAAACAGCACCATAAGATTATTTTATTTTTTAAAAAATGTGTTTTCCTTTTTCCCATTACTTATGTCAGGTTGTAATCTGGGTAAGTGCCAGCTCTGTCTGATTTTTTCCTTTGGGCCTTTAATCATCCTTTGTTCTCGGTAGCCCAAAATTACTATATTGAACAACAGTCCATACATAAACTACACATTCTAATGGCAGCGGAAGAAGTAGAGGCTTGTCTGATTTACTCTAGTATTCGATATTAGAATACCTTGCAACTGGAAGTAACTACGTTGAAAGAAAAGTTGTATATTTGATTAGAAACTGTATGTGCAAATAACACATTGAAGCTCAAATATCATACAACGATTTCCAGATTGCTTCAGACTATTGAATGATGTGTTGAATAATTGAATGGTGTATATTCGAACCATATATATTTCACTGCCTCTGATTATTTGTTATACTGTATATGCAGGCATGTTTAGCATTGTTTTTGATTTATTTTGGTGATGGCTTTTCTTTCCGCAGTTGTGATTGGAATTGTTACAACATGAAATACATTCTATCTATTTCCCAACAACGGGGTATGAAACGCAGAGCAGAAGATTCTGAAAACAATGATTTGAAAAATTTGGAAGATTCCAGTAATGAGGATTTTATGGAAGAATCATCTGTACATTTATAGAAATATGACACTTTTTTCCATGTATAAATTTAAACAGTGGTATTCACTGAGAACTTCATAGCCCTTGAAGTGGCCTATTTTTTATAGATTATTTGAATGTGAAATAATACATCTGGGAGAAAGCAGTTTGTCTTTTGTACACTTTTTTCAGTAATTGAATAGCTAGACAGTTATGGTCACTAAATGCCAACCATGGTTTTTTTCTTGCAGTTAGACAGGCATTGTAATTCCATTGTAGACTGCATGAATCATAAGTGTTCCTACCCATGTCTGATGCTCACAGAGTTGGTGATTTACAAATTACCTAAATGACCTTTTATGTAAAATTACTTCTATACAATAAAATATGTGTATAGGGAAAGAATGGGAAGAGACACAAAGACCAAAAGAATGAACAGAATAGATTCAGATTTATACTCTTTGCAAACAAAGTTTTCTTTCTTGTAAGTTATTTTTTAGTCCACCTGCAAATCAATTTCAGTTTTATTCAACATAACTTGTTCCTTTTTATTAACACCTTCTGATTCTTTTGTAAAAGTAAATCATTGGAAGGCTTCCTGCACCCATTCATTAAAAATCTCTTTTTAAAGTAACCATCTGATGCCCTCTAGTGCCCAGTTTTCAAACATAGACATTTTCCATGAGAAAAGATCCTTTCAGTTAACTTCAAAGTCTTAAAGCAAGTCCATCTAAGCTCTTAATCGGTTTAAACAATTCTAAAACTAACATTAAGAATCTTTTTGCTGTAAATGCCACAATGTTTTCTTCTTAAAAATCTTTAAACTTGTAATTAAGCTTTTTTTAAAAGGATTGTAGAAAAACTCGCCCAATGATTTCAATAAAATTGCCAGTCTAAATGTTTTCAATCTTTAAACAACAACAAAAATAAATGTGATTAAGAGATGAGCCTGGGTCAAATTTAAAGAGTTTGCATAGATGACATTAGCAGTTATAATAAGCATGATGGAATCCCATGACTCCCAGCCAATTGTAAGCTGACTGCAAAAATACAATTCCTGCCATCTGCTCACAAAAAAAACCAGCTGTCCATAGTACATATGGTAATTTTGTGATCTCTCCTTACTCCAAAAAGATTTTAGCAGCCCAAATCTTGCATTTGAGCATTACTCTCCGTTGCAGTGTGTCCTGTTCTATTCAGTTCATCATAGTGGCTCACCAAAAGCTCTTATTTGAAATAATTGAAAGTCTGTTCAAAGTTTCAGAGGAAGGGTTTGGATTCCATATGTTATGAAATCACTGTTGTTGGTATGTAATTGTGTATGTGGGGTACCAAAAATGCTTTTTTCTGATATTATAGCCTGAATAGAAATCACAAAGAAATTCTATTGGTTTAACAGTAGAAATGCTTTAGAACTAGAGGCTAGAATAAATGAAGTTATTTGTATTTGTTGTCCTGGAATTGTACCTGGCTTATTTTTTTCCCTAGAGTTCTCCTTTGTTCAAAAAAGTAGTTTGCTACTACTAATAAAATTATAACAGAAAAATACCATTCAATACAGAATATATTTATTTGAATAATATTTGAAAATGATAAACTGGGAGATGTGACCAATCAGGCATCATCAAAAATACTTGCTTCATGAGGTGGAATAACAAACAGCATTTCCTATCTTACAATACTATATTATTTTGCTGGATAAGAAAATATCTGTATCCCTGGGAATAAAAATATAAGTCTAATCACTAAAAACAACTAATCACTAAAAACAACTACTGTATTTCTTTCTGAGACAATTACAATTTTGGTTTTAGATGCCCATGCCATTCGGATTCATCGGAGTAATTATTCCATCTCAGCTTCCTTACCTTGTTTTTCAGTACTGTATTAAGTAATAGTGAAATTAGTGCAATATGGTGGAAAGATACAGATACTATAAATCCTCAGCTGAATAGAAAAAGAATCAACTTATTTTAATGAATAGTTTTTACTGCATCAAAGTAAGAGGTGAAGGCTCTTGGATTCTGTAAAAACTTAGATTGTTCATAAAAGAAATTAGTTTTCTAAAGTCCCTTGAGGCCCTATAAAAAAATACTGTTTCTGTTCCTTAACCAATGTTAAGAAAAATGTGGCTTACTTTCTGGAAAGAGATGGCAAATATCAGAAGTTTGGTGTAGTTGTTAAGGTGATAGGTTGGAGACCTGAAGATTGTGAGTTCTAGGGCCATCTCAGGCATGAAAGCTGGCTGCATGGCTTTGGTCCAGTCACTCACTCTCACTCAGCCCAACCCACCCCCCAGGGCCACTGTTGTGGGGAACACATGAGGAAGGGGTATTAGCTATATTCACTGCCTTATTTATAAAATATAATAAAGGCAGCATAAAAATTAAAACTGGAGGGTAAAGTGCTTCACAAAATGTATACTTGATTAAATTTACACAAAATAGTTAACCAGAGTTTAGTTTAAAATAAGGTATAGTTGAACTTAAGTACATGACTTAGTAATTATATATATTTACTCCTATAACATGAACATTGGCTTAACTGCCATTTGTAAAAGCATGTTCTAATCATACTGCTTTTTCAACAATTATGTGCATAAAAATGGGAAGCTGTATCTAGATCACTACACTGATCCCTTGCTACTAATGGTACTATTTGTACAGTATTCTTTTCCTCATTCCAACGTACCTTATTTTGCAGATTTTTGGATTAAATGAAATTTTGGAATGATAAGTCATATTGCTTAATCCTAACATAACAAAATATTTTTACTGAACATTTCCATAATCGAAGTGGGAAAATAATAAAGACCCCTCCAAAGTGGCTTGAGAAAATGCTTGGGTTAGATACAGTACTTAGAGCCCATAGTTTGGCACTTGTGCGAGGCGAGCAAATAACTTACTTAAATTCGGTTTTTCTTCCTGTTCTGAAACTTTTGAACGGGCCAATACAAGACGAGACTATGATGCAGATAGCGCTTCCCTTTCAAAAAATGTCAGAAGGAAGTTGAAATTGTCGATACCAATGCAGCCCCAAACTGGTATAATCATCCACAAAAGAGGTGCATTCCTGTGTTAAAGACCTTCAACTGGGAGGACTCAAAAGCTGCAGGGATCGGCAATTCCACCAGGTTGGTTTCGCTATACAAACCACCAGAATGGATTGTATAGAATGGTTATCCGAGGGTGTTGCTTCCCTTCCCCGTCCCCCGAAAGGCACTACCGAAGAATTTGTGGGGGGTTGATCGGACAGCCGCTACGTTGCATTTTGCGGAGGCTGGACAGCGCCAAAGATCACGCTACTCCTCTCGGCAACGACATGACCTAAGTCAGTGTTTTTCAACCTTGGAAACTTTAAGATGGGTGGACTTCAACTCCCAGAATTCCCCAGCCAGCTTTGCTGGCTGGGGAATTCTGGGAGTTGAAGTCCACCCATCTTAAAGTTTCCAAGGTTGAAAAACACTGACCTAAGTCAGGGGTAGGCAACCTTGGCTCTTTTATGACTCGTGGACTTCAACTCCCAGAATTTCTGAGCCAGCCATGCTGACTCGGGAATTCTGGGAGTTGAAGTCCACGAGTCATAAAAGAGCCAAGGTTGCCTACCCCTGAGTCCTAAGTGATAACAAGACAGTGACGCGGAATAAATCCTCCGACCTCTAGGTGGAGCTGCGGCGTCCTCTTCTGAAGCTCAGCCTTTGGAAAAGCCACTCAGAAGGCTTTGGTGGCAGCGGAGCCTTCGGTTCCTCTTCGGTTCGCTTTCCTCGGAGTCGAGATGTGGGCTGCTAAATTCGCGAACCCCCGTTCGCCTCTCTTGTCCTCGGTGCTCTTGCTTTCGAAGGGGGTCCCAGCTCCCAGCTCGCCCTTTCACTCCTCGGCGCACCGTCACAGGGCTAAAGTGGCCGTGGTGAGTTCGCCTCCGGGGCTGCCAGGAGGAGGAGGAGGAGGAGGAGGAAGCGTAGCCGGGAAGGGTCCTTTTTAGAAAGCTTTGAGACGCGGGACTCCGCCGCCCCGCGCAGCCTGCGCTCCCTCGGCAGCCGCATTTCTCAGACTCCGCCAAAAGAGGCTTCCGTCCGGCGGCCAAGGCAAGCGTTTGCAGCGTTGGATCATTTTTGCAAGACTGGGAGTCTGCTAACTTTGCCACAGTTGGAGAGTCAGATGGGGGCGGGGTGTGTGTGTGTATGTGTGCGAGGCGCCAAAGATTGGTAACAAGTGAAATTCCGCACAAGTATGTTACGTGGCTGTATCTGGCCGACCTTGGCTTGACTCGGCCATTGGGGAGTCACAGGAATTAAGGAATCCTAGGATTAGTCTAGGAAATCGCACTTCTCACAAGGCAATGGGGTCAACTCATACACCGGTATGTGTGTGTGTGTATCCCTGTAATCATCCGAAGCTGAGTTGACCCCAGTGCTAACTCGATAAGTTACTTCTGAGTGCAATTTATGTGTAAGGTTATATTTAAACGCATTTGTCTCCAAGCATCTATATCAGTGATGGCGAACCTTTTAGAGACCGAGTGCCCAAACTGCAACCCAAAACCCACTTATGCATCATCCATCATCGGATGCCGGGTGGGTGCGGTGGTAACGGCAGACTGGATGGGACTAAAAAGTTCAATCAATCAATTCCAACTTTGCAAGATCTTTTTTTTTCCCTTGAGAAGTTGAAATTGACTGATTGATTGAACCTTTTTTTTTTGTACACGGCGGCGGAGGCCTAAAACGAAAAGGTTTTATAAAACCCAGCTGAAGACCTAGGATTGGGGTGACGGCACGGGTGCCCAGAGAGAGGGCTCTGAGTGCCACCTCTGGCACCCGTGCCATAGGTTCGCCACCACTGACCTATATGAACTGTCCATTTGGTATGTTAGTGACTTGCTCATAATTACCTATTGAATTTAATGGCTGAAACCTGGGTCTCTGCAATTGCAAACCAGCATTGTAAGGACGAGTGTACATTTTCATTTTAGATTATCTCTCAACTTTGTGCAGCATCTAGGGCTACAGAAAGCAGACAAAAGAAGTGAGTGAAGGGACAACATTGTTTGGATTAAAATTAAATTAAGCGCAACAGCATTCAGTGTGATTAATCAAATGGCCTTTCTAGTACATTAAAAATTATAGCTTATTTACAGCATCTGGAGGGCTGTCGTGGTCTAGGGAGGCACAGTTAGGCATTTCTGCTCCAATTTGTCTGCCTGTCTAGTCACAGTTTCTTTGATATCTTCAAGACTGATATTTAATGGAGTTAATTTTAATCTTCAAAACATTGTGCTATGTTAATGTATTATTCTTTTAAGCTATCTCTTATTTGTATTGCTACAGATTACTTGCATTACAGGCTTGGAAAGCAACTAATTGTTATCTGTTGATGCACTTTATATTTGTATATAGACATACACAGTAACACATAAAGGAGCATGTGCAGTATAACACTATACAAATCAGAAATAAGCCAATTATTCTTGATTGGACTTCTTACTAGATTGTAACTGCATCTCCGGTTCTTTATAGGAGAACAGGTCTAAGCATCCTGGGACCATCCAAGTGCATATTAGAACAGCCTAGACTAAGCATTCATTGTGCTTTCGAGCGTCTGCTATTATTGTAGAAAATTTGTGGCACAATTTCTGCTTTACTTTTTTGAGGCAGAAAGCATGCAAAAATTGTAGGTAAGTCTTACAATAGGTTTACAATGTTTAATCCCCTTTAATATTTCCCCAAGGAACAATCAAGGTCTGTTTCTGAATGCTATTTCATTTAACTGTTCTGTTTCCATAATTTTAGGGGCTCCTACTTTATCATAACAGATCAGAATGTAGATGTCAGAAATATTTAAGATTGATTAATATAGTTGTCTTATAACAAATTAATAAATTAAAGGAAATCAAATCTTGCCTGCTACTTCATTCATTGCTTCTCTATGGTATATAAACTGCTTCTGGGTATTTTTTATCCTAGGAAAATTACCATTCTTGAAATGGAGAAATTATTAAAATTATTAGAACTTTCCATACAAAACTGCAAAGTTACACCAGTATTTGAAGATCAATGAATGCTACTTCATTTAATGGAAATGACTTAAGTTAACAGCCAGGTTTGAAATGTGACGACCTAAGAATAGGTTGTCCCTGTGGGAGGATAAGACAGGATATGAGCTGGTATAATACACACAGCCAGTACTTAAACAAATGAGGGATTTTATGGTAGATGCTATGATTCTTATACTAATAAAATATTGTGATCCAGTATTATATATAAGTGGAAATATTATTTATAAACCAGTATGTGCTTATATGCACATACGGAATTTAGAAAAGACAATGTAGGACAGTGATGGCGAACCTTTTAGAGACTAAGTCCCCAAAAACCGCCCTGCCCCACCTCCGGCCCCACCTGCTCTGCCCCTGGCCTGCCCAGCCCTGCCCACCCCGCCTCACAGGGCCACCCACCGCCTCCATGGCCCACCGCAGATTGCCCAGTGGCCCTGCAGCGCCATGGCGACCACATCTTCCGCCCACGTCCTGCAGCATCATCTGCACGCGATTGCACGAGGACGGAGTCTTGTCCCTGTTGCCCCGCTGCCATGTGCTTGGCTGCGCTGCTCTGTGTGGGCTGCACTGGGGGTGACTGTCCTCTGGGGGGGCTGATGAGGAGGGGGCCACGGGGGGAGGCGGAGCTGGGGTGATGGCACGCGTGCCCACAGAGAGGGCTCTGAGTGTCGTCTCTGGCATGCGTGCCATAGGTTCGCCACCACTGATGTAGGAGATTAAATCTTAACCTACTTCCTCTCGCTCAAGTCCTGCTTTCTGCTTATAATTTATAACAGCTTCTTCTCTCCCTCCTTATTTCAGTTATTGATACAGAAATGTCATGTGAGTTTTCTCCTTGCAGTCTTGCTGCCCAACAAAGCCTTTAACTCAACAAAGTTTCACTATCGTGCACATGAATCTCTATACACACAACACAGTCTGCTCTCTCAAGCTGTTCCAGGTTTCTCCTTCTGGTCTTCCTCCTTGTCCCAGGATTGGAATCTGTGGACTTGGCTGGCTGTGTCATTCTTCCGCTCCATGTTAACCAAGTGATGTTCTCTCCAGCAGCAGAACTATAAAGCCACCCTTTATTTGCTTTCTCTTATTTTTTTAATAGTCTGTGTCTATAGTCTGAATGCTCATGCCACTTTACAGGTGCATTCTAGCATTTTCTCCTTTTCTGCCTATGAGCTCTTGATCTTGTGCTGACTTATTTGCCTTCTCTAAAAACAAACCCATGATTTTGCCACAGACCATCCCTTTAGCCAGATACTTGAAGCTGCCACAATCCCATATTTCACATATACTTTAAATAATAAAATAACCTACATTACTTGTATAATCAAATAATCTGTAAAACTGGGTGTATTATTTTATCTCCAGATATATTTGCTCCCTCTTTTAAGCTGGTTCACCACCTTTTGTGGTCTTCAAGCTGTGTCACGCTATTACTTCTATCATATCTGAACTTCAATATATTTAGCAAGGTTAGGAGATATCCAGGAAAGGCTATTTTAATTTGTCTTTCTTTCTTATTACAGGTTCTTTCTGGTTGTGGTGTTTATGATGGCACTGAAATCCATGAAGCCTCTGCGTAGGTGTATTTTTAACATTGTAGGACGACCTCCATTGCCATAAGTAAAGCTGATTGATAGATAATCTAGTTATCTAGGCAGCATTTCAGCATTAAGTGACTTCCCATTAGAATATTTTGGAATCTCATTTCTTCCTTCTATCAGTATTCAGTAGCCTCTAGATGAATGGGGTGGAACATAAATCTAATAAAATAACATTTCATTTTAAATTAAACTTGCATTTAATAGATTATTTATTTAGGCTCATTCTGGCTTTATTATATTTTGATAATAATAAATATTGGAAACAATCTGGATAATGGATATGGCAATACTTGGAGACAGCAGAGTAGAAGAGAAAGAACTGGGGAATAGAAAGACTGGCAAAAGAGAGTAAAGGTAGTACCAATATTAATTGGTACCAATATTAAGGCAGCTTGGTGTAGGAGAAGAGCAGACTGAGCTAGAAAAGGGGTCCCCAACCTGTGGGCCGTAGCCCACTACCAGGCTGTGGCCTCCTGGCCACCGGGCTGCAGAATAGGCTGGCCAATGTGCGCATGTGTGCGCACGCACTCATACCCACTTGCGCTAGCGTCACCGTGTGGCAAAAACGGGGCAGTGCTAGCGGCTGTGCTAGCAAGTGTCACGCAGACGTCAGCACCATCCTATTAGCGTCACACGTGCTCACAGCCCCGTTTGTGTGTGCCCGCGGGTGTAAAATGCTTTCCCCTTCCTTTCCCTCCGGTCTGCCAACTGAGAAAGGTTGGAGACCTCTGAGTTAGAAGATAAGGTTAAACATGGCAGTTGGAGCACCATTTGAATACCATCAGCATTGACAAAATCAGTCAATTGCAAAAGGCAGCTTTACTTGGAACAGCTTGCATCCTGCAATGATACCTTTAACACCATCAAACATCAACATCTGCCTATCCCAGGCTCTTGGGAAGGATCTGATAGGTGATAAAAATGCCAAATCCAGTCTAAACGTGTGACTGACTGTGTGATGAACTATAGTAATAGTGACAAATCCAGTCTAAATATCTGGCTGAGTATGTGACAAACCATAGTAATTTATTGAATTTATATATAGGATAATGGTTCATTTGAGCCGTGGAGGAGCCAGTGTTGACATGTATGCCCCAAATATTTCTCAGATGCATGTAATTGATCACAGCAGAGGGCAGCCAGCTGACAGGGAATCAAGGTAAGAATTACTCAAATATATGATTGATTAATGATGTGCCATCAAGTTGTTGATGACTTTTAGTGACCACATAGTTAAGATTTTCTCCATGATGATCTATCCCTAACCTAGTTCTTCAGTTCCTCTAATGGCGCCCACCATCACCAGTTTAACAATCTATCAGCCTTGCTGCTGGTTGTCCTCATCTCTTATCTTCCACCTTGCCCAGCACTGGAGACTTCTCCAGAGAGCTGGGTCTTCTAATGTGTCTGAAGTAGGTTAATTTGAACTTGATCATTTGTGCCTTGAGTGAGAACACTGTGTTGTTTTTTAAAACTCTATTGATAACCAGTACTCTAAAATTGGATGCCCAAAAAACATTTATATTGATATTCTCCTAAGAAACGTCTTAACAGAATCAGCAAGGATCGCTCGTGGGAAAATTACCGACTTGGCTAGACTTACTGCAAGAGACTATGATGCGGTAGTATTTCCTGGAGGCTTTGGGGCTGCTAAAAATCTGTGAGTATTGAATTCTGTAAGTTGCCACAATATGTTACTACTACTTTGCTAATCAGATGTGACTAAATGACATAGCAGGAAGTGTAAACAATGTCTGCGACCCTGAACTGAAATTAGTAAAATGTACTTGTAAATATCCTTTCTCAAATCATGAAAAACAGAATTAAAAGTTGCTCTCCTTCCTATATGTCTTGGTCTTGGAATGAGAATATACTGTGGGTTACTTCAGGAAAGATTGCAATATTAACTGCAGTAATTAATGCAATATAAGTTATTGTAATTAATGTGTCAAGCAAGTTGAAAATCTATATTTCAAATTTGTTGACAACCTTCAACCTCTTAAAATGTGCCATAGTTGACTTATATGTATTGCATGAGAGGAAAACGTTTATTTTTCAGGATGGCTTCCATATTGAGGCCAAAGTTAGTTTCTCATATAAGAAAGAACTAATTGTCTGTTTAATTTGTCTTTTGTGCTTATTTCTTATTTATTCAATTATCTATTAAGTATTTTAGAATTTAATTTTTTCCTTTGCATGGAAGTATTACAATCTTTACTGAAATCTTGAGTGGTGGTCTGGGTGTGACATATGAAAAATGCTTTTTAGGACAAAGCTTGGGAAATATTAGTGTGGACTAGGACTGGGCATACATTTAAAATTACTTAGAAGAGCAGTCTGAAATATCTGGAAGCATAACCACAGCATATCTTCAGAAGAGCCTCTTTTTTGGGTTTCTGTGTAAGTCTGAAAAAACACAACCAGTGCAATTCATTAAAACAGCTCTATGACTCTTATACTTGCCTGGAAGCACTACTTTTGAAGCATACATAACTCCGTTATTCAGTTTAAGCTAGCTGTAAGATAAGACCAGAATAATCCCCTACTCTTGATTCATTCACATCGCCATTTATTCAGTTGCTCTCATTTCTCCCCTCTCTGAGTTTCTCTTCCAACATCTCTTTGCCAACATATACGATAAGACATTGACAGTTGTATCATTTCTTTCCTGGAACATTCAGGGAAACACTTTCTTCCCAATTGGTTACAAATCCTGTCCCTGGCAAGGCAATTAGAGAGAATTTTTTTTTCTGTTGGTTCTTATGAAAGCTTGTTTAAAGTCTCAGAGATAGCAGAACAAAGGAAAGAATCCCAAAGTTCCACTTTTTAAGATAAAAGCAAGAAATAATTAATGTTCCCTTTCCTGAATTCTTGGAAATAGGAGAACGCTGGAACTATAGGATATTGTATTGATAAACCCTTATCTCTCAACTTCTATTTCTTTTTTGAAGGAGAAGTAGAAAGACTGACTTGGCTATTCCTGACATTTTGCTGGAAAAAGCATTTCCACATTAAAGGAACAGTATTTGCATTTATGAATGACAAAAAAATATGGTTATTTCAAGCATTCATATCTTGTAGGTTACTGAATGTGGATGTGTATCTATGGGTTTCTTTTGTTGTGGCAGATCTACCTTTTCTGTGGATGGGAAAGATTGTAAAGTTAACAAAGACGTTGAGCGTGTGCTGAAAGACTTCCACAAATCAGGGAAGCCCATTGGGTATGTTACCTATTTAAATACTCTTTTCCAAAGAGCCCTTCATAGCTCTCAGTTCGGTCAGAGACTTACTTCTGGTGATTCTCTCAGGTAAAATGAATTTACAAGCCTAGAACTGCAAAACCAGATTGGTTAGGCACTTGGCAAGTCACAATTGATAGCTGGTGGCTGCTGTGAGTTTGGGGGAGGGTGTAGTCATCTAATTAAGCTAGTTTAAGCTATTCATTAAAATTGTTTACTGCCAATTTTCAAGGTTTCTGAATAGTACTTTAGAAGGGCAACAGATATGTCAGAACCAAAGGTATTCAGAAAAAGCACCTGTCTATTGCTTTTTAAAGTAGGCGTGTCTTTTCCTGAGGTTGCATGGCTGCCCTCTCCAGTGCAAACATAATCCCGATTAGGTATAATACAGCAAACACTTCTATGAAGAACTTATGAGGCTTTCGTTTAGCCTGAGATGCTGTTCTTTTTCTTTTTGAAACCTTTTTAGTTATGATATAAAAAAGGGGATGAGGAAGCAAACTGCAAAGTATCAAATAAAATAAAAGCAAAATATATATGCAGTCTCCTCTCTCTGTTGTTGATTGTCTATATTTTTAAAAACCACAAAAAACTTAATGGTTTATATAAATATAAATGAAGTATTTAAATGCCATCTTGAACCAGTAGAACAAATTTTCCTAAAAATAATGTTACGGAATATGGTCAGATAAAAATAAAATAAAATTTGTAGTACAGCAGTCTACCCAAAGACCTAATGGTTGAGATATTAAAAAATAGTCAAACAAAAATGTGGATGGTTGAACCCCAAAATCGCCATGTGTCTACCAAATTTAATTCCACTAGGTAGGCTTGGACGACATTCCAATTGTATGATTGAAATGTATTTAAAATGCTACAGTCCAAACAAAACATTCAAAATTTGATTAAAATCAGCCATCATTATAAGATCTGACCACCTAATTTGAGCAAAGTATCTGTGTGTGTGCGTTCTCTCTGCTGTATGCTTAACTAGGGCACAATAATGAAAGCTATCTCTAAATGTCTAATCACTAAACTATTCTGTAATATCAGATATTTCTTTTTTCCATTATTAATCTTGACTGTACATAAATCTTTTTATGCTGAACTCTGCATGTAAATTATGCATTGGTTGTCTTTTAGGTTGTGCTGTATTGCCCCTGTCTTGGCTGCAAAGGTTCTACCTGGCACTGAAGTCACTGTAGGCCAAGAACAAGAACAAGGTGGGAAGTGGCCTCATGCTAGCACTGTTGGGGCCATTAAAGCCATGGGAGGAAAACACTGCGTTAAAGATGTAACAATATCCTTTTCATGTTCAGTTTGACGTACCTCGAGGCAGAATTATAGAGTCAGGATCATAGGCTGGAAGGGACCTTGGAAGTCTATTAGTCCAACTCTCTGCCCAAGACAGGAGTCCGTATACCATCCTGGACAAATAATCTTTTCTTAAAAACCTCTAGCAATAGAGTACTCACAATTCCGGGAGGCAAGCTGTTCCACTGATTAATTGTTCTCACTGTCAAGAAATTTCTTCTTAGTTCCAGGTTGGATTTCCCTCTGATGAGTTTCCACCCATTGCTTCTTACACTGCTCTCAGGTGCTATGGAAATTAACCCTCTCTTTCCCTGTAACAGCCCTTCGAGTATTGGAAACATTTTTGTCATTTTACCCCTAAGCTTTCTCTTTGTTAGGCTAAACATATCTAGGTCCCTTAGCTTTTCATCATACAATTTAGTCTCCAGACTCCTTATCACTTTTGCTGCTCTTCTCTGTACTGGTTTTAGGGCCTTAGCATTTTTTGGTATCATGGTGATGAGAACTGGATGCAGTATTCCAAGTGCGGTCTCACTAGTGCAATGTAGAGCAGTATTATCACTTCCGATGATTGAGGCAACCTAGGACTGCATTGGCTTTTTTGGCAGCTGCAGCACACTGCTGGCTTATACTTTAAGTGGTCACCAGAATACCTAGATCCCTCTCACTAGCACTACTGTGGAGCCATGCACTGCCTATTATGTGTGCATTTGATTCTTCCTGCCTAAGTGTAGGAACTTACTTTGGTCACCACTGAACTGCATCATAGGGCCCAATGCGCAAATCTGTCAAGATCCTTCTGAATCTTGAGTTTACCTTATAAAGTGTTAGCAATTCCCCCCAGCTTAGTGTTATCTGCAAATTTGATAAGCACCCTTCAGTCCTCTCATCTTGATCATTTATGAAGATGTTGAAAAGCATCAAGACAGAACATTGAGGTACCACATTATATGCTTCCCTCCATGTGGATGTAATTCATTTGACGATCACATCTGATTATCTGTTCCAGGATTTTCCTGGATACTGATGTCAGGCTGATTGGTCTGTACTTTCTTGGATCCACTTTTTTCTCCTTTTTGAGGATTGGAACCATATTAGCTCTTTTTTGGTCCTCTGGCTGTTTCCCTGTGTTCCAGGAGCTCTAAAAGATTTCATTCAGTGGTTCTGAGTTCACATCTGCCAGCTCCTTCAATACCCTGCAATGTAAACCATTTGATCCTACATTTGAACTCTTCCAAAGTGGATATTTCTTGCCTATTATGACTTGTATTCCTGTTTGTCTCCCATGGTGCTGCTTTTGAAAGATTGGATTTTTTTTCCTTTTTGTGTGAAGACAGATGCAAAGAAGGAATTAAGCAATTCTTTTTCCCTACTGCTCATCACCTTCTTGCAATCTTCTCCCATTAGTGGATTGATCATTTCCTTGATTTTCTTCCTGTTGCTTACATATTGAAAGAAACTTTGTTTATTGTTATTTTGGCATTGATGCAAATCTTAGTTCATTCTGAGCCTTAGCTTTACTGACACTATCCTTGCAGATTTCGGGCTATTTGCTGGTATTCTGTTCATTTTTTATACTTGTCCTTTTTGACTCTCAGTTTGTCAGAGAGTTTTTGTGCAACCATGCTGGTTTCATCTAGAGTCTTTTGTTTTTCTTTCTTTATGATATTGTTTTTGTTTGGGCCTTTATTATCTTGTTTTTCGGAGTTTCTCAAGCATTCTGAACTTTTTTCCCCTCTACGATTTCTGTTCATGGAATCCTTCATATTCTGTCTATTAGCTTTGTTGACCTCTCAAGGTCTAAAACACTAGTCTGACTTTGTTCGGTTACCTGTGCCTGCATTATGGTAAATTCTAGTATGACATAGTCACTCAACTTTCATTCCCTCAATCATTTCATCCCTATTAGTAAGAATTAAGTCCAGTATAGTTGACCCTCTAGTTCCCTCTTCCACCTTTTGGATGACAAAGTTGTCAGCTAGGCATATCCGGAAGCTGTTTGAGCTCCCACTCTCTGCAGAGTTTGCTTCCAATTGATGTTGGAGTAGTTAAAGTCCCTCAGTTCTACAATGGTGTGTTTCCTGTTCACCTCAGCTAACTAGTTAGCATTTAATTGAGGAATCTCTTTAATTCTGCTACAATTCCAATCTTGCATACATGTTTGGAAGAAAATCCATAGAAGTCATCAATTCACTGAAATGTTTTCTAACTGTAATTACAGAAGTGAAGAACTTTATTGGATTGTCCAGTAAATTCCTTATAATGGTATGAGTTACATTGCTAAAACTTTTCCTGGCTTTCTAAATTGCCAGAACCAGGAAGCCATCATTCAGTATCAGAAGTTCTGCCATTATCAGTACTTAGCTAGCAATATGGTGGAAGGGGCATTTCTCCTTCCCTTATTGGCTGCCTTTTTAAGGGAGAAAGCTTAGATCACATCAAGGAGGAGTGATCTACCTTTTCCCATCGTTCAGCACAAAATGCCAGACTTTAGATTTTTTTCATCCAGTGTCTCTCTTTTGCTTAGGCCATAGTATATATCGTTTTCTCCTTTTCTGTTCTCCTGATATTGAAGCTTCACTATTTGCAAAACAAGGATCCTGGACATTTTTACATAGGCAAGGCAGAGAATCAATGCTAGATTTTCCTTTTTGAGATTAGAGCTCCCTCTCTAAACTTGAAGGAAAAAATGCTATTAATCTTGTAACCCCCTCCCTGACCTGTCCCCAAAGTGCAAGGAGAATAAGAGCGCACCTAAATTAGAGATGTAATATATAATTGAAAAAAGAACAGTATGGGAAATTATTTACATTTTCTCAAGGATTAATATTAGGAATGAAGAATTTGTTTTTAAATCGACATAGCTTCTATTTATTATCTTTTTAAGAGATAGTAAAACAGATTGTAAATTTCCTCTTTTTCTTCCCCTTCCCACTTGCTTCTGTCACAGTGTTGTCCTTGTGTGAAGAATGCAGATAATATAAATTGGAAAGACAGGGTAATTAGCTGTATTTGGACACAGTAATTTAGCTCTAATTTTTTGCAGCCTCCCTTCTTGTTCAATATTATTGCCACAAAAGGAGACTGAAGACTTTTGGTTTCATTCTAGAGTAACATTCAATTGTGGTTATATCATACATTCCCCAATTCCCTCTTTTTTTTCCCTTCAGCCTAGCCACGAGGAGCATGAAAGTAGAAGTATGCAACTTGAATTTGGCTTATTTCAGTAAACTATAGTAAAGGTTATTGACCACTGTCTGAGTTCAGACATGACATTAACCTGCAGTTATCTGAAAATGAAATCCAGTTTTCTTATCAAACAGAAGGTATAACCACTCAAGTCATTTAACGCTCAAACATTTTGTTTCTCTGAAATGTTTTGATTTTGGAAGGGTTCTCTATTTTTTTTTATCTTTCCTCCTTGGTTATTTTGACAGTGTGGCAAAATGAACTTCCAAATAATAATATAGTCTGCTCAGTCCAAATTATGCCCTGAATTTGGGTGGGAAAATCCTAAATTCTAAAATATTTATGTGATACTTTTAGATAAATCCATTTTGTGTGTGTGTGTGCGCGCGCACACGCGCGTGCATGCCTGCCTGCCTGCATGTGCAGGCTTTCAAATCAGTGTTGACTCTTGGTGACTAGGTAAGTCCAGGCAATTTTTTTGGCAATATTTCCAGAAGTGGTTTGCCATTGCCTTTTTTCTAGCACTTTAACATAGTTAACATAGTTAGATTTCAATCAACACATCCTTCATTGAATACCCATTTCAGATGTAAATTAATCCAGAAAGTGTTGAGAATATTTTATTTTCTTATTACTGTTCTTGCAGAGGTTAATGGCATTAATTTAACCCTAGATAATGTCAGATGATGTGCTGGAGCCTAACTCTCATTTGCAGCCTAGCTACCAGGCTCTTTAACTGGATACTGGAGCAACAAAGGGTTGAGACCGTATTGTGCTTTAAATAGTTGTAAAATGCATGGGTGGTTTTTTAATAAATGTTTAAAACTTAGATGTTTAGTTGTGATTACATTGAACTAAACAAATCCACCTCTCCAATATTGGTACTATATATAGGCTGCAAAAACCATACTACTACTAGACAGCAACTTTACTGCCGTCTACTAATTGTCTAGTTTTTTGCAACCCAAATGTGGAAAACCTGTACCTGAAGTCAAGCTTGATGTTTGGTGACCATATACAGTTCTCATAGAGATACTGTGAGAATAGTTTACCACTACTTTCTTTCAGAATATTTATTGCCTTCCCAATCCAGACTGCATCTCTGGTATTTCCATTCAAATGTTGACTATCTTCAACCCTGCCCAGTTTCTGAACCAAGATAAATTTGGCCAAATGTTGTCATCGATAGGAAGATACTTTTGTCAATAGGGGAAAATTAAATTACAATGTTATTCAATCATGTTAATTTCCTTAACTGCCTTTCACGAAGCGCATGTGGACAATACCAACAAGATAGTTACTACACCAGCATTTATGTGTGAAACTGAATTACATCACATTTTTGATGGTATTGGAGCCATGATAAAAAATTTGTTAAGGCTGACAGGCAAATGAAATGGATTGTTTAATAACAACAGCAATAGCTCTTAGGCATATTGCAGCTTTGATGACAAAGTTGATACAGAATATACTTTTAGATGTACTTTACAGGATTGACTTAAATTTCTGAGCTGGAGCATCCTACGCTTAGTGAATCAGGATACCTTTAAGTCAAACTCTTCTCCATATAGTGCATTGTCACTGACAATTGTTTTATATTCTGAACATCACCCATTGTTAAACAAATCGTAATTAATGACTCAAGTATTTAAAGTATTACCAGCTGTTACCAATGTTTATATCATGAATTTGCAAATATGATTCAGCATGTTAAAGTTGAAAGACTAAAGATTCAAATTGGATTTGAATCACTAGTATGACATAAACTCTACAGAACCTAATCTGAGAATCAAGAACAGCAGAATAAAATTTCACTCATTTTTCTAATTTAAATCTAATTATTAGACATTCCATAAGCACTGGTATATTACAAATTCCCAAAGAATTAGACACCACATAGGTAGTCACTTGAAGAAATGAGGCTTTGGTTCAAAAGACAATCCTAATTATATGGAATGTTTTACAAATAAATTGTAATTCCTCTTGCATAATCCATATGAATGTTATTTAGTATTCTGATTTACTAAGAGAATTGAGGCAAGCTACTGTGCAACAGTTCAGATCAATGAAGAGAAATTAACTTTCCTCAATTAGATATACCACATGTTAAATAAAATGAAGTTAAAAATCAATTGTTTCCATTTTTATTAATAAGCAGAATATTTCTTTGGTCTATTTTTGTCTGCCTAATCCAAGAGAATTCATGTGATACTTTTAGATAAATCCATTTGTGTGTGTGTGTGTGTGTGTGTGTGTGTGTGTACGTGCGTGCGTGCCTGCCTGCCTGCCTGCCTGCCTGCCTGTGCAGGCTTTCAAATCAGTATTGACTCCTGGTGACTAGGTAAGTCCAGGCAATTTTTTGGGCAATATTTTCAGAAGTGGTTTGCCATTGCCTTTTTTCTAGCACTGAGACTGGCCAAAAGTCACCCAGCTGTCTTTGTGGCTAGGCAGGATTAGATCTCAGCAAAAAAGGTTTTTGACATCTGATTATAAGGTTGATCCACTTGACCTATTTTGTCCCATTGTGATGGCTAAAACACATCATCATCCTTTGTCTTTTCCTAGCCCACTACAAAAGCAGCATCTCCCTCTTTTTCTTATTACATCTCAAAATTAGGGTTTTATAACATGTGCTAACTCACTTGCTACACTTCATTTCATTGTGGGCAACACCTCCATCCAGTTGGTTACTAAGCACTGTGGAGGAATGCCTGTTCTATCACTGGTCTCCATGGCCAATTTTTAAACAAGTTTGGTGGAAGAGTGAAAGGTTTGGTGGACGAGTAGATATTTCCAAAGCTGTATGAAATTTGCATAACTTTTTTGTTAAATGCATTCATTTTCCTACAAGATGGTACATCCTTTCTCAACCTCAAAAAGAAGAGAGATTGATTTTCTATTGTGGTTTATATTTTGCCACAATAATGGTTTCTCTTTTTTCCCCCTTAGTTTCTTTCTCATGATCACATTGTGATTATTTCACTGTGGGTAGGAAAGCATACCACTTCTGTAATTGTGTGAGTTTCCCTGATAGACATGGATGGGTTTTGCAAATTATTTTCAAGAGTAAGATGTTTGCGGCAATTCCATAAAGAGAGTCACACAGAAACCAAGAACATTTTTGCCTAATTAAAACTCCTGCGAGTTTCAAACGATACAGAGCGATTTGGAATCCTTTGTTAAATAACATTTACATTTCAAAAAGCCTTATAATTTAATTTGCAGAGCAAACAAATTGATTACATTTGGATAATTTAATATTAAAGTCAACTAAGTAATAGGATTTGGACATGTTGGTTTGTGTACCTGGTACTATCTCTTTCACAGTTACAATCTTATAAGAACACTTATAGTAACCACAGGTATATTCTTTTATCTCAATACAATCTCAATAGCTTATTTTGAAGTCCTTACAGCCTTGACACTTGAGCCAATTTTCTTCTCAGAATTCCTAGTGCAAAATGGCTAATTAACATTTTGGTAAAATCCTTGAAGTCAAGCTCAATGCCTGATGACTTCAGGGACATGCTTAGTAGCAACTGGAAGTGGTTTGCCACTGCTTTCTTTCAAGACCTTCCTCGATTTAATCAGCCTAGCTTACAGCTCTGTAACTGCCTGGTGATCTCCCATCCAAGTAGTAACCAAGGTTCATACCTTTTGAATTCAGAAAAAGCCAAGTGTGCCACATACTGACACACTAATGATATAATATTGTCCTAAAGCCAGAGTCGGAATGTTTTCAGTTTTCACTCTAGTGAAGAAGTTCTTTAATTCCCAAAATCTGGAAATTAAGAATGCTGAATAATTTCTGGCCATTCTTGACGACAGCTCTCAGCTGTATGGAACGCCTGTTTCAGGACAGTCTTGTGTTTGAGAAAGCAGCAAGGCATCATCTTTGTACAAAATAACAGAAATGTATCTATTTCCCATGTCTATGGAGATTCTCAGTCATCCAGGTCATGGTTGTCCCAAAGGTACTTTTTCAAAAGACAACTGGACTTTGTTTTTCCTTTCGCTTCTCATCCAAGAAGCTGCTTTAGCTGTGAAAAGTGAACCGTCTTCAAAGAAAAACAAAGTCCAGTTGCCTTTTGAAAAAGCACGTTTGGGATATCTATTTCCCGGTTTTGGCAAAGTAATCTTTTATCAATTGAGGAAGAGGTTCTGTTTCTCCCATAGTTTGGATCTGAAGATGAGACCAAAAGCATATCTAAGATCAATAAATGCTGCGCAGAGTGATGAGCATGCTCTTGGGGTAGTATTTCTCAATTAGATGTTGGAAGGTTAAAGTGTGGTCAATAATTGAGTGGCCCTCTCTGAAACCTACGTATTTATCAGCCAAAATATTCTGTTATAACTCAGTCCAGGAGCGTGTTACATAGGTAATTAGCATATAGTTTACTGATCACATTGAAAAGGCTAATGAAATGGTGACTGGCAGCTAAATCTCTGCCTCCTTTATTGTAGATCACCAAAATTAGGTCTCAAACATCAGGAACTCTAGCACGATTATTAGTGTAAGTGAATAAGAAATTCAGAATGGGTATCCACCAATTTAAGTTGTTTCAAATAGCCTCTGCTGAAATAAAATCATATCCTGGAGCTTGTCTGGTTTCAATTGTGCAATCACTTTTGTAATTTTAGAGCCTGAGGAGGGGAGGAAGAGGAGGCTAGGAGGGGAACAGATGAACTTCATGGCCTAATTCCCTATTTGGTGACGTAATTCTTCCTGGATATACAACAATGAAATGATCTTCCCAAACTGAAGTGGGATTGAAAGATGAAATTTGTATATTAGTGGATGCAGATTGAAGAGTTACACATTTCCAGAATAGAACTGAATTCTTAGAACGAGTGGCAGAAATTAGTTGATTCCAAGACTGTATCGGAGCTTGCCTCCTCTTTGCCTGCAATAACTGTTTATATTTCCTCTTGAAGAGGAGCAGGTCCTGGGTTGAGTAGGAGAAAGGATCCTTTTTTAATATTCCTTTAAAGCAGGAAATTAGTTGTTTCTTGGCTGTGTGGCCAACATTATCAAGCCAAGGTTGGTTAAAAAAATGCTGATTTCTGTTATCACTAGTTGGACTAGTAGAAAGAATTGGCTGAAGAAGCTGAACTAGATGAATATCAAATGGCGAAGTTTGATGGGGGACTTATCATCTAGAATAGGGGTCCCCAATTTGTGGACTACTGGGCCATGTGAGTGGTGAGCAGGTGCGCCCATGAGCAGCCCATCACGCAAAGGGTGTGTGCTGGTGCTTGCAGCCCCCTTGCACTTGCAGCATGCACCGCACTCACAGCCCCGTCATGCAAGTGGTGTGCACCAGTGCTCGCAAGCCCCTCAGGCAAATGGCGTGCACCAGTACTCGCAGCCCCCTCATGCAAGCTGCATGGCTGGCGCTCGCAGTCCCCCTCGAACAAAACTATCCCTCTTCTCCCCTCTCCCCCCCTCCCGCACCAGGCCGCCAACTTGGAAAGGTTGGGGAACACTGATCTAGGACAGTTCTACGTAGTTGAAGTGCCTCATTAAGAGAGCATTTGGGTTACTTTGTCCTTCATCTGACTTGTCCATGATGTTTGTATTTGTTTTGGGAAATCTTCAGATGTAATATGGTGTATATCCAAAACGGAGACCCCAAAATCAGTACGTTGGGACAGTGATCACTCTTGGGATGATCCAATATGGAATTGGAGAATTGACAAACAGATTTCTTGATATGACAACGTAGTCAATCAGATAAAGCTTTGTGCCAACTCAATGAGAGAACTCTGCCAGGTAATCTGTAACAGTGATGACATTCATAATTTACAAATCCAACTTGTAAAATGTTCGCAGCACTTGTAAGCCCCTGAAATCTCCAATATGGTCTTTAGATTTTCTAATTAGGAGCGGCATTCGATGACCATAAGAAAGCTATCAAACCTTATGCTGCCAAGATTGAAACTGCCCACTGTTGAGTCAGAACAGTAAAGGATTACAAACACCACAAAATGCAGAGATCCAAAAACCTTACATGTCAAAAACCGTATTCAGGAGGTTGCCTTTATCTCCAACCCATTGCAGACGCAGCTGAAGGTTGGCGTCAGTTGATTTTCAGCTGAATTTCATTAAAACTTTGTTACTTGCAGGGAACGTTCAGTTTTCAGTTTCATAAAGCACACTATGTCCAATATTTGAGGGAATTCGTCAAGGTTGTGTTGCAGTGTCATCTGATTTCTTCCCAAGGAACCTATGGCCCCTGGAAATTTACCACTTCCACGGGAGCTTCAAAAATAAAATAAAATACTCATACTACAGTATATAGGAAAAAAAGAGAACTGCTTAAATCTGATATTCACTTAGTGGAGCATGTAACCTATTCCGCCCCAAAAATGACACACCAGCATCAGTCAACATATTAAATTGTCTTTCATCCATCCCATGATCTTAGTATAAAGTCTTCTGTGGAAAGAAGTTAAAGCAATTCACCCGCCTGAAGATTGCTGCAAAGGGAAGACTGTAATGTTTCTTTATTCAATTTCTATAGCCTCCCAACTCAACTAAGTGACTCTGGGTGGCTTACATTTTTAAAGGTTCCTACATATCAACACAGAATGTTGGATGCTCTGGTTATGGAGTGAAAAATCTTCACAATCATTGGCCTTTTCAGAAAGACAACTTTTCCAAAAACCACCACCAGCAACAACAATTAGAGATTGGCAGAAAAGTGGGGATATATATGGTGGGCCATATTGAAGCTCCTGAAAAGTATGAAGCTTTTGCACATTTATTTTTTAATTGGACCAAAACATAATTCCACTTTTAAAGACCCCAGCTTGCTTTTCTATAGCTATCATGCTGACTATAATTGTCAGGACCCACCAGTTTAGCTAGCTTTTGTCTGATGCTTCTTGTGTCCAGTATGATGTGATGTGGATAGTATTAAATACAAGAATATTAGAAGAGGGTGTTGAAATGGATTGTGTCTAATAGATGCAAGAAAGTGGATATAACCGCTTGACAATGGAGGCAGTAGAATTGCAGAAGAAAAGAAGGAAGGAAGAACTGCAAATGTGAAAAACCATAGCATTTGCCATAGCAAATCCAAAGTGGTGCTGCCATTTCACAGTGGGCAGGAAAAAAAAGTTGAAGTACAGGGTCAAGGAGGGAAAGTGATCCAGTTGAGCCAGCCTGGAAGTGGGCATGGGGGTTGCACTTTGGAATATGGAAATGATCTGACCACGTGAAGTTGTGAGTCATCAGCTGGGAATGGGCATTGAAGCTATGTGCTTCAGTGAGAGGAAGTGATTGGAATATGCTGGAGTGTTGATGTTACTCAGAAGTAGAAGGAAATGAGGAAGAGCTGGTGGGTGGATATAACCCACAAGGGAGAAGCAGGGAGTGGTAGGTAGATCTCCCACCAGAATAACAGAACAGAAGCAGGGGAGTTAACCACAGTCCCAGGGTAAACCTAGGGCAAAAACATTGGAAAATCCAATACTGTAGCTGGGGGTGATTTGTTTCTTGTTGTCTTAATTGCTATAGAGGAAAATACAACGGGCCAGTAAATTGATGTAGATTCCTACCTGGGAAACCCTCCTTATAAGTTGGATTGCTGGCAGCCACAGCTTCAGGCTGTTGCTGGCTAAAGGAAAGCTTATATAAACAAGAAAGCCTGTAGTAAAAACAAATAAATACGAACACCAGGATAATATCAAACTAGGATTTGTTTAGTAAAAATGCTGAGCTTTCATTGGCCAGCACTGCCAACATCATCAGAGCATAGAAACAATGTGAGTTTCTATGCTCTGATGATGTCGGCAGTGCTGGCCGATGAAAGCTCAGCATTTTTATTAAACAAATCCTAGTTTGATATTATCCTGGTGTTCGTATTTATTTGTTTTTTCTACATGGCATCACCCAGGATTCGAATTTTTAACGTAATTAGAGACACAAGAAACCCTCTATACATGACACAAAGGCAGTGAGACATCAGGGCTGAGAAGATATGAACAGTTGTGCCATTGCTATGGAGTCTATGGATATGGATATGCTGTGGACATAGAGTCCAGTGTGGTCTAGATTTTAGGGCCTCCCTGGCTGTCCCAGGTTATTTCAACCCCACTCGTGCTGACACTTAGCACTTCTTTAAGGCAAATGGTATATGGTTTTAAACGGGAGAACATTATTATGAATCCTTTGCTTGGTCAGATCACTTCCCGGTCAGTAGGTATTCATCCTGCAATCACTCTTGTGTCCTTCCTACCAACCACACAGGAAATACACTTGGACTAGTTCAGATAAATCTAGCATTTTACTTTTTACTTCCTGATGTAACAATTTTTTAAAAAGTTCTCTTTGTATCCAATCTGCACAGAACATTAAGATGAAACTGGGACTGAGGTAAACTTTCCATTGATGAGTTAGATTCTGAAATTGCTCCCTACGTTGAACGTTTAAGATCTGAAGTAAAGCATACGTTATGTATGATCTTTTTAGCTCTCTGATCAGTGGTATCCATAGACTTTGTTTTCAGTAGTCTGAATAAAGCAGTATTGTGACGGCATGTTGCAAACTTTGCCTGTTCAACAAACTGTGTGTGATGTCAAAACACATGTTGAAAAGGAACAGGGCCTGTAAATTCATTGCCAAGTAATTACTTTTATCAGTCTTGCCTTCTCCCTTCCTATGGGGTACTGCTTCTGACTTAATCATTTCCTAAATTTCAGTCTGCTATCTGCATGGACATCTAAACAGGCAACCATCTTCACTTTTGCAAATCCTCTCATGCAAATTGAAAAACAAATGGAAAGCTGCATAATTGGCTATGACTACTGACCTTAAACATAATTTTGTAAAAATGTAAGTATGCGTACTTACCAATATAAGTTGTTTGAAGAGAACGTTTATATATTTTCCAGCTTAAGAATGCAATAAAAATTATAATTATGAAAACAGCAACAGGAATGCTGAAGGCTGCAGCTCTTTCATGATGTTCGTTATACATTATAGGGCTGTTTGTTGAATTCTTTAAATCAACTGAATAAGAACAATAATAAGGAAGATAGGAAGAAAAAAAATCTTTGAATATTATTGGTTTACACTAGACAACTTTTAAAAGTAGCAACATTAAATTAAGAATCATTCAAGCATTTTCTATCCATATCTAAACTAGTAAATCATATACCCCAGCAGAATTCTTGCTTCCCCAACATGGGATCAGATCAGAAACTGTTTTGGAAAATTCCAAATAGCAAATTTTAAAATAATTCACCAAATAACAGGCTAATAAATCCCGAGTATCCAACATTGCTAACAGTATTTCCTTTGATGCCTGCTGAGCATATCATTATGAAATAATAAACTTTATTATTACCCCATTGCAAAGGAAAGCACCAGTCCTCTAAGTCTCACATAATGTCAGGGATATTTTTAACATAAAAGTGATGGTAGCTACAGCCTTGTGTGTCCATCTGCTTATCATCTTTAGCATTCAGAGGGAAAGGCAAGGAGTAACTTCACTAATTTACCTTCTAGTACCTTTTTTTTGTGTGTGTGACTGGCCATGCAGTTCATGGCAGTTATTTTCTGAAAGTACTCATGACAGGTTCTTAAATCCCAAATTTTTTCTTAGCCCTGTAAATTTGGGACTCCCACCCTACATCTTGTAAAGCACCTCTTCAAAGCCAGTATATAAATATCTGAATCATATGATGCAAGTACACTGTTATTAGGAAGATAGCAATTATTAAGAACCTCACCTGCCTACTTATTCTATTTTGCTTAAAGCTGATGATGGCACTTAATAACTGATTGTTCCTTTCCCACATCAGCTGTTATCTCTCCAATCCTAACCTTTCACTGAAATTTCTATGTCAGAGCATTGGAAAATAGATGGGGGGGTGTTACTGCTGCTGCTGCTGGTTGGGCAGAATATATCCAGAAACCAACTTTCCCCAAGTAAAAGAGAAAAGAGAAACTGAAATGCTTGAAATACTGAAAAATCAGATGGCAGTAGAAAAAGTGATAAAGATATGATGGGAAAAGGAGGGATAAAAGAATCCGGATGCTTCCAGATGGAGAAGTCCTGGTTCTACCATTTGAAAGAATCAAGTCTTGTTGAGAAAACATAATAGTTAGAGATAGAGGACAGTATCCTTGGGATGCTTCATGCAATTCCATGTATCAGGTGAGGTACATGGATTATTTGAAAAAAATCTCAACCTGGAAATCCCCTATATTGCAAGAGGATCACAAGGACAAGACAGGCAGTGTCCTATCTTTAGGAAGGAAACAAGCAAGGAAGCTTTGGAGACTTGTGTTGGGGAGAGAAATGGAAGTATAGAATTGACTGTCATAGCCACGAGGGCAGCTCCTATAACTCAGATAATGCAAGGAGGAGGAGGAGAATTGTTATTCATCCCAGCACAGCTGCCAAAGTATTCTGGCGAGTTTCATCCTCTAAATTAACTAAACCACCCAATTATGGAATATTAATTGAATTTGTATTCAATTTTTACTCTTTCCAACCCAACCAAATATTGAGAAGAATTTATGTCAGAGGGCTTGGGATTCTTGTCTTTCAGCAGGATAACTTTCCACAAGCTGAACAGAATAGAATAAAATTTGGTATCAGGAGGAAAAGCTGGTAAAAGGAACAATTATGTTAAAAATAGGCTGGATCAGGCCAGATTATGGAGAATGTTCCAGAAAAATGCATCCCTAAGAGACAACTGGACAGCAATTTGGAATGTAGCCTTTCCCCTACTCTGAGCTCTCTTCCATCTTCCAAGTCTCATAGCCTGGATCAGAGCCTTTATTAAGTGGCTGGAAAGAGTTTCAGAAGCCAGATTTGGCATGTTTTCCTGTTTTGCTTAATAAACACAGAAGTATATTGACACATCAATTCTTCCTTACAAATACCAATGGATAATAAATAAGACATAAACTGTGAGGAACAACTTACTTGTAGTAGTAATATTTTGATGCAGTTGCTTATGCTCAATTATACATCCTAACTTTATATCAGAAGCCATTTTCATCTTCAATGTACTGAATACACTGAAAGACCCATCAAGCTCTTTGGTGAATTGCACCGTTACGTTCATGGTGCTGTTGTCCATTTCATTTACCCAATAAAGCCTTTGTTCAGGATAGCCATGGCTTGAATTGCACATAAACATCATTTCTTCTCCGAGCTGCACAGGGCCTGTTATTACTGGTTTGCTGTAACCGGCTGGAAAAAAGAGAATTTTAATTTTAATTTTATAGCCATGCTTCCCCACAACTTCATCTGCCACTTTTGAAAAAGGTATAACACTGGAGAGAAATTGTTTTAGAATTGGATGATATAACAATTTATATCCTCCTTCATCAGATTATACTACCAAACTTTTGGTGGGAATGAGGTGTTCTCTGGAACCTTACAGGAAAGTCTTCCAGATTAACCCCTTTAATTCTCTGTGGTCAAATGTACCAAACAGCACACAAATTGGGTTTGACATCTCACATCCATTTCCAAGGCATAATCCATAATGGCACATCTAGCATAAATATACAGTATAAAAAGACTTTCAGTGCCTACTCTGTCCTTTTTTCCCCTCGGTGAGTTTGGAGGAAAAAGAATTAAGTATGTGAGGCCCAAGAATTTTGTATAAATTGTAGTAAAAGGCAGTAGGCAGTATATAATTTATAAAATGGATATTTGAGATTGCCTTCCCAGCATCATTGTTGTTCATGTTATCCTCAAACCATCCAATTGCAGACAACTTTAAATCATTCAGCAAGGGATATACTCATGAAAAAAACATTTGCTAAGACTGAATAATCTGCTATACATATTCATAGCTGCAGGATACCTTCTATAAGCACATGCATAAGGACAAGTGTTTGCAATCTATGCAGTCACCAAGAGGGAGAGGAAGTGAATTGTCTTCATGTCTACCGAGCATTCCATCCAGTCTCAATTAGCATTTAAGACTTTTGAACATTTTTCCTTCACATTACTGACAAATACGCAAGTTTTGCAAAACAGCTGTAGAAGTTGAAAAGGAGACAGGCATTTCCCCTGCACTCAGTGGTGCTCTTTTTCATACTAAAGCACTGTTTAGTGTTATAGTACTATTAAAATAAATAATTTATGCTTATACAGTGGCCTTTGCTTAATAAACTATTATATATTTACATGTTCATCAGTTGTTTCAGTACACACTTTATCTCCATTCTTTAGTCATACAGGAATTAACTTAATTATCTTTATTTTATTAATGTATTAATACATTTATTAATCAATTGAAATTTAATTAATGTATTAATTTATTTAGGCAGTTTTGTACTTTCATTTTCTGCTTGCTCATAGTCTTTTCAACACCAGAGTTGATGAAGGAAAAACAGAAAAATAACTCTTCAATGCGCTTATAGAAAAACCAGCATCTTATTCACTCTTTTTCAACTCTAAACAAGAACTCTGTTCATTAGTAAGATCATCTCTTCCTCCTTCAGTAATGCTCCCTATATACGAGGGCAATTCGGAAATAAACTTCCGTTTGATTACCAATGACAGATACTCGCAGATGCAGAACTTTTATTATACACATTAGAAAACTACAACATTACATTACTTTTTGACATAATCACCATTCAAATTGAGTCACTTGTCATAACGTTTTACAAGGTTTGAAATTCCTTAGTAGTAGACACTCGGTGCTAAATCTGGGCTATGGGGGTTGTGTGTGATCAAAAACATCCCAACAGAACTGCTTCAAAAGTTCTTGGGTGTATCTAGCAGTTTGCGGGCAAGCATTATTGTGAACCAACACCACACTGGAAGTGGTGGCATCCATAACAAGTGTCGAGGCATGCTGACTTCCAGTGTGGTGTTGGTTCATAATGCTCACACACACACTGCTAGACACATGAGAAATTTCCCACTGTTTACCCTATTCTTTTTATGGACTGGCAAGCTGAGAAAAAGTTATCTTTGAGGACAAATTTCAACCCAATCTTTATCATAATAACTTATCTGGCCATCAAACAACAATTCATAAGTATTTGCTCAGAAGAAAAAGCCCTTACCTGCCACTTTGAGCGATATGGATTCATTATGAATGAGTTTAAACTGTCCATTTATATTTTTCTGTATTATGCAATGATAGATAAATTCATCTGCTATCCTGATGTTTGACAGCTGCAAAGAAGCACTGCCTTGTTTGGGCTCATTTAACAGAGTCCGTCGTTTGAATTCTTCACACTGGTACTTTTCCATATTTTCATTAGGAAAATAGCCAGCTACAAAGCATGAAAACCTGTCTTTTATTTGCCATGATATTCGATTCCTATTGTAGTTTAATGATTCTTCTTCTGGATAACAGCATTGCAATTCAACACTGCTTCCTATTATGCCAATCACTTCTGTTTCAGCTATAAAGAGAAAGAAGATTCAAAAAATGCATTGCATCATATAATCTACTTTCCATTTTCCCAAAATTAAAATTGAAATCACTATTCCAGAGTCAGCTTTATGATTGATTCTCTTCACTCCTGAAATTTCTATTTATTCTTCAGAAGTACACAGGCCTGCCCTTGAAGAACATTTAGAAGCACACATGCAGCTCAACTTGTGCAAGCGGTAGGGCGGAGCACGGGCACATGCGTGTGCAGCTGAACTTGCAGTTGATCTGTGTGTGCATGCGTGTGCATGCTAGCCCGCCACTCATGTGAGTTGAGCTACATGTGCATGTGCACCAGCCTGCTGCATGTGCAGCCTAGTTCCCTCTCCCCCGCCCCAGCTGGGCTGCCAAGCCGCAAAGATTGGGGACCGCTGACCTAGGGGACCTTCTCTCAGTTGTTTCTACTCATAAAATTTGGTTTGGCAGGTTGGGCATGTTAAGGATCCAGTGAGCCAAGCAATATTGGCTGGTGGGGATAAAAGAAGTGCCTTCTCCTGCCCTTTTCTCCTGCTCCTGCCCTTCAGAGATTGGAATGTCTACCCTATTGGCCTTTCATAAGCCATCATGATCCAGGTGCATGCCCAGGGTCCTGAGTATGAGGCCCCAAGTGTGTTAAGGGCCCCATTACTTGGCTATATTAACAACTGTGGCAACAGTTTTACTTGATGACCATATATATTTATTTTGTATTGTTTTCATTTTTTTAGGTTTTTATGATGTCCATCACCTAGGGTCATTTGTTGAGATGGGCGGCTATAGAAATAAAGGTCACTGGGCTCCTGTATTTAAATTTGTGCTGAAACTTTATTTGTTCTGCATATTTATACAGAGAGCTGTTATGCAGCTGATTATAAGGAATGGATGTGACAATGCATTTGTGTGCATTCTGTTCAGTGGTTACAGTTCATGCTGAAAAACCTATTATTTAATTGATTTGCTTACATGGCCATCTGTCGTGCAGTAGTGAATTTGGGCAGTTAATAGTTTAAAATATCAGCACAAAACATACACATAATGAAAACAATACAAGCACATTTGGGCAAATGAGGAAAACATAATGGCAAATTTAAAGGAAGAGTGGACTTGATTGAATTCTTAACAAGAAACCTCCCTGATGGCCTCTGGCCTCTTTATTATAACTGTTCTATCAACACTCTTTCAACTGATGTCATTTCAGTTGAATCTAATGGAAATACAATTCCATCCAATATCTGGTCAGTCCTTGGCTTAGTTCTATCATTACCACAGCAATTAAGCTGAGCAGGTATCCTTTTTTTTCAGTAGGGATTTCAGTCTGTTGATTATCTGCTTAATATGTGTATTGGGGTTCAGATTATTTAAATAAAAAAACCTGAGAATATCAGTATTTTATTGAAAAATATTTAACAGTAAGGGAAAGTTAATTTAATAGTTCAACTGCATTTAGAATAATGCAGGCAACCAGATTAAAAACTCCTTGCCTTTGTATAATATGCTCTGAAGTCAAAATAGCTGTATCATTTCCTTTAACACAGTGTTTAAAAACTTGCTTTACAGTTGAATAAACCCAACATTATAATAACTTACCAGATCTCCAAACCCAAAGAAACAAGACCAAGAGTCCAAAGCTAAAATAAAAAACCATAAATTTCAAATTAAAAATTAGAATGTGTAATTTTAAAAATTACACAATGTATTGAGGAAAATGTATGATAAGATTTAGCATAAGCCATATAATAAATAGTAGGACTAAGATGTGAACCAATTGAGTTCATTATTTTCACTATTTTATCTTTTCTCTGTTTATTAATCATAAATGTATGCTGCCATAATACAACATGATCTTGGCAGCTTCTATTGCTATATACATACATATCTAAACAGCCCATTCAAAAATAAACACAACGCAATAAGAAGAAAAACTGTACTATCAAACCAGAAAAAGGCTGATACAGCATTTGTGCTTCATACATTATCACAAACTGCCTTTGTGTGAGAAAAGAAAAACATAAGTTAATATACACAGTATTGTGTATGACATTCTTCTGAGACCACTTTCCTATTTTTATTTTAATATTTTGCCATTTCCCTGTAGAAGTATACTTGGAGAATCACTTTTATCAAATTTTAATTCAAATCCCAGGATTAAACATTGCTTGGACTCAGTGGATTAAATGAATGTAACAGCTACACCATGTGGGCTGTGTGGCTAACCACATGTCATATCAGATCAAAACACCGCACACCAAATCAAAGCACATACATAAACAAAAACGAAACGATTTGGATACATCATCGTTTCATCTCACAAGAAAAAAAAAGACAACATCCTTCAAACTTGAGTATTAAAATACCAACGTTTCAACTTTAGGAATGGCTATTTAGAACACTTTTTCTTCATTATTAGCAATCATTTCTAGTCTGGTCTATCCATATGTTCAGAATTAGGTCCTATAAAGGCTTATTCTGGCAACTAAGAGTAACTAATCCACCGTTCACAATTTGCATACAAATCCTCTTCTTGGAGTTGCCGCTTCACTACTGACCGTTTGTGATGCCTCTGAATTTACTTCGAGTTCTCAGCAGAGATACAACAAATATACAACATGCTATCAGGAGCAGGTAAAAATGCACCTGGATTCCTGCACATTCGGCCGATCGGCAGTTCTTTGGTTTGCTAGCCTTCTAAGCCCAGCACAATACTCTACTTGTTGATTTTACTTAGCACATTTTAAAACCGACTTTGATACTTGACCGCCCCGCCGCTACTGACTGCGTGAGACACACCTTCCTCTACTCACCGCTCGCGGGGGGCCACCATGACCGGGCTGCGTCTGCGAAAGCTGGGCGAAGAGAAGGCGGGGGCTCCTCAGCCACTAGCCAGCGACTCCCAAGCAGCCTCCCCAGCACTGGAGGAGCGCAGACCCCAAACAGCTGCCCGCATTCTCGCCCGTTTCCCTTCAGTCTCGACACCTCTGGAAAAAACCAAACTACCCGGAAGCGGCAGTTTCCTTTTGCCTGTAGCGGGAAGGGGCCTCGAATCAGTTAAAGAAAGACTTCCCAATTCACGGCGAATGACTATATAGTCTTCAGTCGAGTTAGCATTCTCTTCCCTCTTTCCGGTTTCTGATGACTTGGTGCAAACTGAAAACTAAACTAAAACACTTGGTGTTATAAGTTGGAAGTTCTGCGTATAGTGGGGGTGGAATAAACGTTACTGTATTTTATACTGTATACTATATTTTTATCTTTTAACTGGATTAAGTGGAAGTTCTAGGGTTGCCAGGTGTCCACTATTTGAGC